>NC_136073.1:27133708-27263708 GCF_964261635.1 Lissotriton helveticus | reverse complement strand
TGCACCGGCTGCTGAGCTGTGCACTGAGCCGCTGCTGCTGTGGAACTGAACCTTTGGCCCGAGCTGGGAGAGGGTTACTGCACCGGCTGCTGAGCTGTGCACTGAGCCGCTGCTGCTGTGGAACTGAACCTATGGCCCAAGCTGGGAGAGGGTTACTGCACCGGCTGCTGAGCTGTGCACTAAGCTGCTGCTCTGTGCACTGACCCCATGCACCTAGATGGGAGAGGGCTACTGCACCGGCTGCTGAGCTGTGCACTAAGCTGCTGCTCTGTGCACTGAACCTATGCCCCGAGCTGGGAGAGGGTTACTGCACCGGCTGCTGAGCTGTGCACTGAGCCGCTGCTCTGTGCACTGACCCCAAGCCCCGAGCTGGGAGAGGGTTACTGCACCGGCTGCTGAGCTAAGCACTGAGCTGCTGCTCTGTGCACTGACCCCAAGCCCCGAGCTGGGAGAGGGTTACTGCACCGGCTGCTGAGCTGTGCACTGAGCTGCTGCTCTGTGCACTGACCCCAAGCCCCGAGCTGGGAGAGGGTTACTGCACCGGCTGCTGAGCTGTGCACTGAGCCGCTGCTCTGTGCACTGACCCCATGCACCTAGATGGGAGAGGGCTACTGATCCGGCTGCTGAGCTGTGCACTGAGCTGCTGCTCTGTGCACTGACCCCAAGCCCCGAGCTGGGAGAGGGTTACTGCACCAGCTGCTGAGCTGTGCACTGAGCTGCTGCTCTGTGCACTGACCCCAAGCCCCGAGCTGGGAGAGGGTTACTGCACCGGCTGCTGAGCTGTACACTAAGCTGCTGCTCTGTGCACTGACCCCATGCACCTAGGTGGGAGAGGGTTACTGCGCCGGCTGCTGAGCTGTGCACTTAGCTGCTGCTCTGTGCACTGACCCCATGCACCTAGATGGGAGAGGGTTACTGCACCGGCTGCTGAGTTGTGCACTGAGCCGCTGCTGCTGCGGCACTGACCTCAAGGCCCAAGCTAGAAGAGGGTTACTGCACCGACTGCTGAGCTGTGCACTGAGCAGCTGCGGCACTGACAAAAAGGCCAGAGCTAGGAGAGGGTTACTGCACCGGCTGTTGAGCTGTGCACTGAGCCGCTGCTGCTGTGGAACTGAACCTATGGCCCGAGCTGGGAGAGGGTTACTGCACCGGCTGCTGAGCTGTGCACTAAGCTGCTGCTCTGTGCACTGACCCCATGCACCTAGATGGGAGAGGGTTACTGCACCGGCTGCTGAGCTGTGCACTGAGCCGCTGCTGCTGTGGAACTGACCACATGCCCAGAGCTGGAAGAGGGTTACTGCACCGGCTGCTGAGCTGTGCACTGAGCCGCTGCTGCTGCAACACTGACCCCATACGCTGAGATGGGAGGGGGTTACTGCACCAGCTGCTGAGCTGTGCACTGAACCGCTGCAGCTGTGGAACTGACCCCATGCCCGAGCTGGAAGAGGGTTAGTGCACCAGCTGCTGAACTGTGCACTGAGCCGCTGCTGCTGCTGCACTGACCCCATGTCCCAAGCTGGGAGGGGGTTACTGCGCCAGCTGCTGAGCTGTGCACGAAGCAGCTGATGCTGTGGAACTGATGCCATGCCCTGAGTTTGGAGAGGGTTAATGCACTGACAGCTGAGCTGTGCACGGAGCCACTGCTGCTGCGGCACTGACCCCATGCCCTGGGGGAGGGTTACTGCACCGGCTGCTGAGCTGTGCACTAAGCTGCTGCTCTGTGCACTGACCCCATGCACCTAGGTGGGAGAGGGTTACTGCGCCGGCTGCTGAGCTGTGCACTTAGCTGCTGCTCTGTGCACTGACCCCATGCACCTAGATGGGAGAGGGTTACTGCACCGGCTGCTGAGCTGTGCACTGAGCCGCTGCTGCTGCGGCACTGACCTCAAGGCCCAAGCTAGAAGAGGGTTACTGCACCGACTGCTGAGCTGTGCACTGAGCAGCTGCGGCACTGACAAAAAGGCCAGAGCTAGGAGAGGGTTACTGCACCGGCTGTTGAGCTGTGCACTGAGCCGCTGCTGCTGTGGAACTGAACCTATGGCCCGAGCTGGGAGAGGGTTACTGCACCGGCTGCTGAGCTGTGCACTAAGCTGCTGCTCTGTGCACTGACCCCATGCACCTAGATGGGAGAGGGTTACTGCACCGGCTGCTGAGCTGTGCACTGAGCCGCTGCTGCTGTGGAACTGACCACATGCCCAGAGCTGGAAGAGGGTTACTGCACCGGCTGCTGAGCTGTGCACTGAGCCGCTGCTGCTGCAACACTGACCCCATACGCTGAGATGGGAGGGGGTTACTGCACCAGCTGCTGAGCTGTGCACTGAACCGCTGCAGCTGTGGAACTGACCCCATGCCCGAGCTGGAAGAGGGTTAGTGCACCAGCTGCTGAACTGTGCACTGAGCCGCTGCTGCTGCTGCACTGACCCCATGTCCCAAGCTGGGAGGGGGTTACTGCGCCAGCTGCTGAGCTGTGCACGAAGCAGCTGATGCTGTGGAACTGATGCCATGCCCTGAGTTTGGAGAGGGTTAATGCACTGACAGCTGAGCTGTGCACGGAGCCACTGCTGCTGCGGCACTGACCCCATGCCCTGGGGGAGGGTTACTGCATCAGCTGCTGAGCTGTGCACTAAGCAGCTGATGCTGTGTGCACTGACCCCATGACCCCAGCTGGTAGGGGGGTTACGATCTTCTCTCCAGCTTTGGCAGGATTCACCACCTTGGGCAGTCTGCTCCTGCGGGACAAATCGCCACTCTCACCTTCAGCAGACAGGCTTCTAGGTGCTAGGCAGACTCACAGCTCTCCAGCAGTTGTGGCCTATCGGACATGATGACCCTTCACCTCCAGGAAGAGGGATCTCAGTGATACCAGCCCTGGGTCACAGCAGCTCTGTAGGTGCTCGGTGGGGTACCTCACGCTTGGCAAATGAAAAGCTTCAAACTGGACAAAGTACGAAAGTTTAAGCTCCACTTTCATAGATGAAGTCCAGGCAGGGGAGGTGGATGGACTCTAACTTCCAGGAGCCAGTTTGTGGTGGTTCTGGTTCACTTTTCATTTTCTGTATGTAGCACAGACACAGTCTTTGTGAAGGAGATAGCTGTCCCAGCAGGTAATAATGTGACCGGCCAGGGGCGGCTCCTCCATGTGGGCGGAGGAGCATCGCCCCACTGCTATCTCGCAGTATAAATACCATGTTATGTTTTTGCTTCTCTCACTGCGGTAAAGCAGAAGAATGGTTTGGTTGGGGGCGGGTCGAGGAGGAGTGACTAGCCCAATGTTGTGGGCACTGACTGTTTAGTCGTCCCCAGAATCGACCAAACCAGTCAAGAGCACTCTCCCTTTTTAGGTCGAGCTACCTATCTCAATGCGCATGCGCATTGAGCGGGAGCGAGATATATAGGGCGTTAAACAGACTTTAACTAACTGGCGATTTGATGCTGTGCCCGTGTGCTTTTAGGTCAATGCGCAAGCGCATTGACCTAAAATGCGCGTGCGCAGCATCAAATCGCCAGCCATCTGTTCCCCAGCTTGGTGCCTCCGCTCCTGCTCTCTCCTGGCTGCTCCTCCCCTAATTATTCACGGCCGGCCGGCCGTACTTTCACTTTCACGGCCGGCAGGACGTGAAAGTTTTTTTTTTTTTGCTTGTTTTTCCCTTTGTTCAGTTTTCAGTTAACCCGTGTTTCACTCGTACTCCCTTGCACGTGGTGTTTCCCATCCACTCCACTGGCCGTACTTTCACTTTCACGGCCGGCAGGACGTGAAACGTTTTTTTTGCTTGTTTTGTTGGCCATCGCAACGCTTTTACGCTTCCTCCTGGCACAGCATGTGATGGCCCCTCCTCCCACTTGTGCATCGCAGCCTCAGGGTTCTTTCTGGTTTGTAAGAACCAATTTCGCAGCACACTTATAAAAAGGTAACAGTATAGAAGATGTCACAATGGACATAAAGTTCCAAGTTCACGATTGAAGGGGTTGTCCACAAGTCAAAATATCAAATCTTCTTTTATTTTTCAAACATGCGCCAGCCGACACGTGTTTCGTCGTCAGAAACACACCGTTTCTGCGACTCCTCAGGGCTATAAGTGTAGAGGTAAGGGATCTGTAGGTCGCGGTGCCGGTGATAATTCCAACCCGGCTCCGCTCGAGGCCAGGTACTGTTGAGATTGTGCGCGGTAGTTACAAGAGTGCAACGAGGTGGTTGCAGGATGAGATGCAGATCCCTTATCAATACTTTAACCACAACACAGTTCACGACGTCAGAGCCTACAAGTAGCGTTGAAGTTCTGTATTAACGGTGAGGTGGTTAGCGGGGCTTGGGTGCCAGGCGGTCCCCGTAGTGCGGGGAGTATGCAGCGGAGACTCTGTAGAATGCTCGCTTCTGTACCGGGTTCTGGTTCACTTTTCATTTTCTGTATGTAGCACAGACACAGTCTTTGTGAAGGAGATAGCTGTCCCAGCAGGTAATAATGTGACCGGCCAGGGGCGGCTCCTCCATGTGGGCGGAGGAGCATCGCCCCACTGCTATCTCGCAGTATAAATACCATGTTATGTTTTTGCTTCTCTCACTGCGGTAAAGCAGAAGAATGGTTTGGTTGGGGGCGGGTCGAGGAGGAGTGACTAGCCCAATGTTGTGGGCACTGACTGTTTAGTCGTCCCCAGAATCGACCAAACCAGTCAAGAGCACTCTCCCTTTTTAGGTCGAGCTACCTATCTCAATGCGCATGCGCATTGAGCGGGAGCGAGATATATAGGGCGTTAAACAGACTTTAACTAACTGGCGATTTGATGCTGTGCCCGTGTGCTTTTAGGTCAATGCGCAAGCGCATTGACCTAAAATGCGCGTGCGCAGCATCAAATCGCCAGCCATCTGTTCCCCAGCTTGGTGCCTCCGCTCCTGCTCTCTCCTGGCTGCTCCTCCCCTAATTATTCACGGCCGGCCGGCCGTACTTTCACTTTCACGGCCGGCAGGACGTGAAAGTTTTTTTTTTTTTGCTTGTTTTTCCCTTTGTTCAGTTTTCAGTTAACCCGTGTTTCACTCGTACTCCCTTGCACGTGGTGTTTCCCATCCACTCCACTGGCCGTACTTTCACTTTCACGGCCGGCAGGACGTGAAACGTTTTTTTTGCTTGTTTTGTTGGCCATCGCAACGCTTTTACGCTTCCTCCTGGCACAGCATGTGATGGCCCCTCCTCCCACTTGTGCATCGCAGCCTCAGGGTTCTTTCTGGTTTGTAATTGTCCTTCCTTTTCCCTACTTTGGGTGCTTGATTCACTCCCAGGCAATTTTATTGAATAAATCTTATCGATGACCATCGCACCGCGTTCACCCTTCCTCCAGTTACAGCTGTACAGCAGTTACAGATGGCTACTCCTCCCATCTGAGCATCGCACCTACTGTCAAAACACAGTGTTTAGAAAGGCACCAGCGGTTTTGTTTGTTCTTGTGCCTCTGCTCGGGTATACTGAGCCACATTTCACTCCACGGATTGTGCTACACCACTGCTGTTGTTCGATACGGTTGTGCAAACAATTAATAACACACCACTGCTTTTATTATTAGTTACGTCATAAAAAAAAAAAACGCCACTACTTTTATTAGTTAACGATTTAAAAAAAAAACGTATTAGTGTGAATTACAACTAGAACGTGCTTGTCTTGCAGGTAATGTTCGGTAGAAAAAAAGTATATATTTTAAATGTTAAGGATGTACAGAACTGGCATATTACATAAGAAAGGGGACTTCACGCTTTTATATTAGCAAATAAAAAATAGGAAAACATACTTTATTGACTTATATTTAGTTTTATGGATTGTGGTCTAACCTTTAATAATTGACGTATTAGCAACATGACACTTCGCGTGTGAGCTTTAAGGGTTACAGACACATGCCTCAAAGTACACATTGTTTAGAAAGGCACAGAATGATTTGTTGCTTTTTGTCTATGCTCTGGCATACTTAATTTATCTTTCACATGCCACCTTTGACTATACGGATCGGGTTTCCCCACTACTGGCATTAGCTATGGCTTTAAATAAACAACACACATATTTCTGTGATTTACATCTAGAATGTCTTCTCTCTCTCTCTGTGTTCACTATGCGGCTCAGATAACACTCCATGCATGTTTTTTTAAAACACAAAGGGCTAATCTGGTTTACTGGCTTATACCTGCTCGTTTCAGTCAACATCGTTACACTGCATATTTTTCTATAAATGCCTTTTGTGTCACTGAGCATGATCACTCACAGTTGTAACTCTTGTGCAATTTTGCTTTGATAAACACACAGAATACTTCCAGCAATTAGGCAATCTGGACAGTTTCTTTCACTTCCTTCTTGCCTCTGTCTCTTTTGCTCTCTCTCAATTTCTATCTCACTCTTGCTGTATGCCACTCTCTTTTCTCTCAGTGGCATCTGTCAGTGTGCACACTCTGCCTTTCCCTTATCTCTCCAAGTATCTTTCCCTATCTTTTTATCCATCACTTTCCTTATCTTTTTCTTGCATGTTATGTCACTTTTTTCTCTCAATGTCTCACTGATTTTCCTCCTTTTTTCTTTCTCATTCATTATGCCTTTCAGTTCTCTCCTCAAATATCTCTTGACTCGCTTACTCTACTCTCTCTCACTCTTTTTCTTCATTATTATACGTTGTCTCTTTCTCTTCAATTTACCTTTCCAATAGCTAATATTTTTCCAAATGTTTTTTGCACTCTTTATACCATCTCGCTCTGTTTATTCTATATACTGCACATCCCTGCGTTTACTTTATATCTCTGTTCACTTGTCTTTGTTGGTCCTAAGCCTGTTTCTCAATTACCTCCATGCATTTTCTTCGGTATCCATTACTTTAAACTACACTTTTCTATGCCTGCTGTCCCTCAGCCCTCTGCGCTATGCTCCTTTCTCACAATAATCCTATATCTCCATGTCCCTATGCATCAAGGCTGTGTCTTTCTACGTTCTAGGTATGCTTTATTTACTTCGTGTTTACTGACTTTTTAAACGTTGGGCCAATTGTCATTGAATTTTGAAACGCAATCGTGCAATTGGTGGTGCTCTCTCAGGAAGGCTGACCTGCAGCATGCACAGAGATGCTATCGTGTTGGGGTTGTAAAAAACATTTTCGCAAGCAAAACAAAAAGCATTTGCAATTCAATAGGTCTCGCATTTTAGAAACTTTGACCTATTAGTATTGTAAATGACAATGCCTTTAATTATTTCTGTTTTTTTTTAAACAGAGCTCAAAATCTCAAAAATGGCGAGACCTATTGCATTGTAAATGCTTGTTCTCCATGTAGGCTGCATGCAGCCTGCATGGAGATAGCGGCCTCCCCATAGACCTGTATGGACGGCGTCCTAGCCAATCACAATGCTGCCATTGCAGCGTTGTGATTGGCTTAGGGGAGGAGAGGGAGGCTGCCTGCTTCTGCTTCCTGTGAGCAGAGAGAGAGCAGGAGACGCAACGCGGGACCAGAGGCAAAAGTACGTTTTAATTTTTTGTAATTTTATTAAATTACCCCCCTGCGTGACCCCACCACCCGCGAGTCATGCCAGCCATGCCTGTGACCCGCCCCAAGAAGGAGTGCCCATCACGAGCGCAATACGTGACACGCTTTCCCTGGCTGTCATCAGCCTTCCTGGATGGGCCAGTCAAGAGGAAGATAAAAGAACCAGGCCAAGAAACCTCTCTTCCTCTAACAACTGGACCTGCTGACCTACCCCCATTCTCACATCATCAAACAAAGGTTAGTGCTCAGGAAGGATGAATCAGCAATCCCCTGCTCAAACATAGGCATCATTTGCTTTTGAGTAATTATGCAAAATTTTGGAAAAAGAATATGAGAAATGCAAATCTGGCATTAAGCACTACATTTTATCTTGAAATGAGTCCTTGCATCTATTGTGGATGCGAAGACGCATTTTGCTGAAAAGATTGCACTAAAACACAAGCAGCCCAAACAGCTGCTACTCGCGTTCTGGCCATACCTGTTGTTCCCACGCACCTGTGGTATAATATTGCAATGAACACAGCAAAATTAAGTCATGTGTTGTTATGGCGTAATTTCCATAACAGTTGAAACACAACACACAAATTACGCCAGCGTAATTGAAACTTCACCTGGGCTTGCTAACAAAGGCTCCCACCAGATTTCTAACGGTGGCCCCCTCTCCATCCCTTCACACTTCAGTGTTTCCGCACCGAATGCAAGCAATACACTTCCACTGTCTGCTGAGGATGTATCATCACCTCCATCTTCAGCCCTCCAAACCAGGCAAAAGACTCAATTGATGGACGGAATGCAGAACAAATCAAACAATTCACCCCCAGTCAAGAGATCTGGGTTAAATCCATCATTCTTTTGCTCACCATGCCACCTCAGTTTAGACCTGGCAATATGCAAATCAGTCTGACCCTGTTCCTCATGGGAACAGTCCAGCCCGAACTGCCAAGCCAGGTCCTCCCTGGACCGGAAACAAGCATCCTAGGACCGCTTTCGTGGTTTCACCCCTCATCAGCCATGATAGCTTGATTCCAGTGGCACAGTGAGCAAGGGACCCACGTCTGGGCATACCTGGTGCACTTAGGGCGAGAAAGCAAAAGACACACAATTGATGGACGGAATGCAGAACAAATCAAAACATTCACCCCCAGTCAAGAGATCTGGGTTAAATCCATCATTCTTTTGCTCACCATGCCACCCCAGTGTAGACTCGGCCAGGGGCAATCCACGTTGGATCCCACCGGCTCCATCTCTCGGACACCAAAACAACATGGAGTCTGATACCATTCACCGTACACATACATTCAACGTACAAACGAGGAAGTCAGAGCAGCATATGGGCATGCTAATGTTACCTTACACAAGCAGGCCTGTAGGCATCGCATTTTCACAATGGATTCGTTAAAAAGGTCTACTCAATTCTTTCACAAAGGTATGCCGCACCTCTGTGCACAGTGCATGCCACAAGTGACACAGATGTAGCCTTGTATCTGTCAAAGAGTACACTTGCGTTGTTTCTCTTGATGACAGAACCTAGGGGCTTATTTAAAAGCATCTTGTGCCGCTGGTACATCACTTTTTCCCATATTAAAAGTCATGCATGGAGTGGTGTGGCTCACTGGTTAGAGGCGGCAGACCCGGGAGCAGAGGACGGCCCGGGACCAGGGTTTAATTCCCGACGCGGCAGGGTCGTGGACCAGGGTCAACGGACTTGATCATTCTCGCCTCGGTGCCTACTCTAACTAGGGATCACACTCGGCAACTCTGGGCATTAGCTTGCCTCATCTCCACCATGGCCCCCCACAGACGCCGGGGATGCCTGGTTTCACCTTGGAGATACCCAGTAGGGACCATCTCACAGGGAAAACGAGGACGGGTTCCCTAGCGGTCTACAGCGCAGAGATACTCCTTTGGGAGTCGATTCTAGCGCTTTAGAAACCCACAATCAATCAATCAATCAATCATGCACCACAAGGGGCTTGTAAATAAAACTCCTGATCAATTTTGCGCATAGCCATCAGCAAGCTCACAAGGGGTTCTTGTATACTGTGGGCAAAAGAAAATGAGGGTACCAGTTTCATATTCCGTCGGGTTATTTGCGGTAGGGGTGCACATCACTTTACCATATTGGGGAAATTCCCCTCCCAACATGCAGCATTGTGTAAACAAGGACAATGTGTTTATTGCTGCACATTGTAAAACCTAGACAACAATGGATAATAAAAGGCAGCATTGTAGACTTTGGGCAATCTGTTTATTATTGTTAATGATAGTATATTTTTAGTGAAGGGGCAAAAGATGAGTCACTGTCCCATTCTGGAAACTGGAAATGGTTGTAGACATTAAAGAAGCTTGTGCATTACTGCCAATGGGTGGTCCTGGTGGAGGTGTCTGTGGACAGTAGTGTAGACTATGGGATTGCATGGGAAGGTAACTCTTCTGTGCATAAGATAAAGCATTAATTCCCTACCAGGATGTAGCGCCCTGTACCTTTTGCTGTTCCACATGCTGCTGGCACTGAGGTGCTCGGCTAAATGTGCTTCCGAACCGTCCTTCTTGCCATTAACCGCATGCCTGCGGCCGTTTTTCCCGCTGTGTGCGGCATTTTCGTAAATACCGCTTTACATGACGAGCTGAGCTCGTCATCAGCATGGAAGGGGTTAAGATATTAAAAAAATGATTGGTGAGGGGTCATATCAATTTGGGAGTGCTAATATTGCATCAGTGACAAATTACACTATTTGTTGCAATCTTTCCTGCACATTTCTTTAAGTTCCAAGAATCTCTCCCTTCTTATAAAAGTAGGCCTACATCCTGTGCTGTTTTAACCACCTTTACTAAAAGGCATAATTGGCCATATTTCAGAAAAACATAATTGGGGTGAGCACCTAACCTCTCCTGCCAAGGTAAGTCTAGATTCATCCATCAAACAGAGAGGTAGGTGGACCAGTAATGAATCTCTGCAGGTAGATAGAGTTTCTACCAGAAAGATTGTTACTGCAGGTAAGTAACTTTTTCTTCTGATGGATACTTCTACCTGCAGATTCTTCACCTGTACAACAGATTTCACAGCATTACCCTACCCTTGGAGGAGGGTTGATCAACGGTTAGACAAGAAAATACTGCAAAACGGACCGGGCATATTGTCCATCCCAGAGCACCTCAGAATCTGAAGGGGTGCAAGGAAGCCAAAGTTGCCGCCTTACAAATGTCTGCAACTGGGACTCCTCCAGCAAGAGCAGTAGGGGTTGAATTAGCCCTGGTGGAACGAGCTCTGATCTCTTCAGGAACCTCTTTCTTGGCTAAGGCGTAACAGAGCTTGTTGCAGAGTTTGATCCAACGTAAGAAAGGTCTCTTTTGTACAGTCTTTTTTTGGCACCACAGTATTGTGTAGTTCCTATAAACCTATATAGGATCTGCGCCTTGAGACAACATACACTGTAGAATTGGTGTCAGACTGGTTCCAGACACCCGCACCGAGTATGTTCGCCTGTATAACAGCTAGCTCACAGTGCCACTAGACATCCCTCTTACCAAGGAGAGAATACTTCTCAGCAACTATCTAACATGACAACCCTCATCCCTCAGGGAGCGTGGAAACAGTGCGAAACTTTTCGCTCAGTCACTGGCGCTCACTTTGTCTCGGAGAGATACACAGAATAAACAGTGGGGACGTTTTTCAATAAGCATTTATTGACCCAGCGTCATTCTGGTGTAAAAGAGGTGTGCTTAAACCACTAACAGAGTAAAAGGATGGTAGATGTCTACCATCGTGCTAAAAAAAATGAATGCAGGCAAGTACATAAAATATATGACAGTAGAATGCGTACTCCTATGATGCAACCCTAAGTAGATGTACCTACGTGTACCTAGCATGTGTGTAGGTGTAAAGCCACCAATCACCCTAGGATAAGAACATACCCCATTATCTGAAGTGAGAGACTGTGGGGCCTCGTCTTGGTCTCGAGATGGACACCCCTCAAGGGATGTCAGACCACTGCGAGCTGGAGTGTCTGCATGGAGGAGCCTCAGCGTCTCGCGTCAGTGTGTCGACATGGAAGTCCTTTTCTCCTCTGACTACCTCAGCAAGATATGGTGTATGTACACCCAAAGTGGTAGCCCCTGAGGATATACCTTGCTGGGTCATGTCGGACTAGGATGATGGACGGAATGACCCTAATACATAGTTATTATGCAAGAGATGGTAGTTCTGCTGTTCTGCTGTGATTCCAAGAATCCTCATTCATAATAAATGAGGCTTAAGCATTTCAGAACTAAGAACCCTTATGCAGAGTAATGGTAGGGGGGAATATAGGTGAAAGGTAAGGTGACTACTTGAGCCTATATTGGGGTACCTATATGGAACATAACAGTATCTAACAAAGAAAACAGGTAGTAATTTACCACTGATCTAGGATCCCAACAACGTAGCTGTTCCTCTACTTTTGCAGGATAAGGGAGAGGATACAAGGTTGGGAGGGTACTGGATTGACCAAGATAGAAAGAAGTCACCACATTTGAAGGAAAGCAGCGCTGTTTCGCAACACCAACTTTTCCGGAAAGAAATAAGTGATTGGAGGGCGACAACTAAAGGCTTGCAGTTCACCAACCCTTCTAGCAGAAGTGATTGCAACTAAAAACACAGTTTTGCGAGTTACCAATCGTAGGGTGCAATTGTGAAGGGGTTCAAATGGAGTCCCCATCACAATTGAAATGCATCCCCAAGCCCCCCGTCAACTAAAACTAGAGGGCGCCGAACTGCTGGCACTGAGCATTTTACAAAGAGACAGATGAGTCCACCTGAGGAGTGCCCTACTGGGAGAAGATGTCCTGGATTACCTGTGGCAGAAGACGCCACTCATCGTTGGCACGGTGATGCCAGTTCAGGCAGTTGGCTTGGACACTCAGAGACCCGCTAGGTGATTGGCTGAGTGCTAGATCCCTTGGTAGTGTGCCCAAGACCACAGTCTGAAAGATTCCAGGCAAAGGAGGTTAGACCTTACTTCCTTAGTAATCTCAAATAGTATGTAAAGTTTGGAGATGTAAATAGAAGGATAGATTTACGTTGTTTGGTGTAGGTTAAATGGTAAACAAAGGTAAGCAATTATTTTAGAGTAGTTTTACGTTGGTGAGATTGTATTATTTACTTTTGCAGTACCTGGTAGGTTTAGGCGAGGTTTGTTGCTGGGTTTTCTGAATGGAATCGGGCAGAGTAGTGCTTTCTTGTAGGTGTAAAAAGTTTGCTGCAAAATGTACCTTTTTTTTCTGCTCTTTTAATAGTATTAGTTTAATTAGTTAAAGACTTCCATTTCTTACTTTTTTATGTTGAAGCATATTGGTTAGTTTGTGTAGTCTAATTTTTTTCAGTTTCCACTTTATTTGGTGAATGCCAGTTAAGATGTGTGTGTGTGTTTCTTGCCTATTAATTTTTCAAGTGTGAATTTGTACTTTATTTCCAATAATATTCTTGTGGTTAATATTTGTTGTATTTATATTATATTATTATTTATTTTAGAATAATTTGGTGTATTTTAATTATACATGTATTTCAAGTAGATATTGTTTCTTAACAATTTTTAATGTTTAATTATTGGTGTATGTGTCAAGCACAACTTTTTCATATATTATATTTGTGTTTGGTGAATGTATGTGTTTTTAAAGGCAATGCTTCATTACTTTTTAAATTTATTTGACCTATTTTATCGTAGTTGATAATGTTGATTTTGTTATTTTTGGTATTTTGTATAAGCTTAATGGTTTGGTCATATTTTGTCTCTCAATATTGTTGTTATGGATATTTGTGTATTTCTTGTTTAAGTGTAGGATAGCAATATTTTGCTAAACTATATTGTTTGGTGACATTTAGCAATCCTGCTATTGTGGTGTTTAATATTGCGTCATGTAACCATCCTCTTGTAAATATTTCTGAGGCCCAGAAGTTTGAAGAACATCACTGAAGCACAGGCTAGAAGTGCAGCTTTTCAAGTGTCTGAGATTCAGGGCATGAATTTACAATGCATCGAAGGGCTTCATACTATCTCTCACCAAGTGCTTTAAATGGGCCGGTACTGTCTGGTACGGAGTACCAGCACTTTTTTATTTTGAGGAGGAGAGTACCGGTACTTCTCAAGAGAAATGCAATACCTTTAATTGGAGAGTACCGGCACTTCTCAGAAACAAGCAGTTGCTCTGCTACAAAGTACCTGCACTTTTATTTTTCCACTTCAAGCTCTCCTCTCATCACTTTAAATAACAGGTGTTATTGTTGCCAGCTTTACAAAAAGATTATAAAAAGATGTGACGCTGAACTGGTCTTACTTGGAGTCAGATTCGCGCCCAGCAAGCCATCACATAGGTTAGTGCAAGGATTTAACTCACTGAGCCATCTTTCCAACACTGAGACACATCTCTTGCTTGCCTGTTAAGCTGATTAAGATGGATTACACTTCCTTGGTGTTTACTAATGAGAAGTGTCATTTCCAAGGATTATGAGTCACGCCCCCAGAACAGGGACAGGAATACCAGCTCCAGTTTTCTGAGTTGTTACCCCTTCTGCTTGCAGGAGGTGGTGAGTGTGTGGGAGGCCTTTCTCTCAGCCATGGTGTGAGGGCAGTGGGAGATCAGGGTGGGTTTTACTTTAGGTGGGGGAGTTCTGCTTCTGCCCCCCATGCTTCTGTATGTGGGGAGGTGGGAGGGGGGCAGGCACAGCAGATACCTGCAGTCCCCACAGTTTCACCTGCAAGTCCTTCTCTATTTTCCCCAGCCTGGGAATTATCAGGTCTGAAGTTTGTGGACCCGATACATTCTGGCCGGGGAACAGCGTTTACAACGCAACTTTTACAATGCAGTACCTTTACCATGCAACTTTTACATCGCAAGTCGTTACAACGACTTGCGCTGGGGGGCGCTCTAGGATATGGAATAGTTAATTTACTATCCGAAACCTTCCCTACTATCCACGGGGACTGGAGTTGGAATAGTAAATTAAACTATTCACGTTGTAACGACTTGCGTTGTGAAAGTTGCATAGTAAAGGCAAGAGTTGTAAAAGCATGCGTGGTAATGACATACATCCTTCCTGGCCCGGATACACTGGTAAACTCACAGTTGTCCAGAGTGATATCCCCCTGTGATACCAATCTGGGCAACTCGTAGCGGGTCTCAAAAACTGTGGGCCTCATTTTTTAGTTTTTGCTGTAGGGCAGCCCCGCAGGTATTCCTGCTATGCTTGCTGCCGTACGGCAAAAGAAAAGGGCAGGAATGCACCGTATCTATAAGAAGTGGCACATTTGTGTCCTTTTCCCCTGCGCTGGCGCACAATGGGATGCCTTGCACCAACGTAGGCACCTTGCACCATGGTGCAAGGGTGCCTGCGTTGTGGGGATGATTATTTTTGTGCAGGGAGAGACACCTTCGTGCACAAAAACAAACCCGAGAGACTTGTTCCCTTTTCTATGCGTGCTGCAAGAAAACCGAGGAGAAATAAAGACATTTCTCCTCATTGTGCCTCCAAGTTTTTGGCACTGCCTCAGAGTTACGATTTCTTGTAAATGTGGGGCAGTGTCAAAAAGCCATAAATGTTGCTGGGAACGCCCCCAGCAACACCCACTGCACGCCCCTTTAACACAGAAAACTCTGTCAGTGGGAACGATATTTACAAGGCAGCATTAATAAAAAAAAAGTGGCTCAGTGCTGCCTGGTAAATATGGCGCAGACTCCTGCGCCACTGGGGTGTCACAAAAAGTGACGCAACGGCGGTGTAAGGGCCTTATAAATAAGCCCCTGCATTTCTAAAAGTTAGTGTACAATTACTAAACTGTGCAGCAAGCAACTCATGACCGGGTAAACAGAGAGACGGAAAAATGAAAAATATGTTTTAGATGGTTCATGCTAGGAAACACTATGAAGTGTTTACCATTCTTTACAGCTGGTTCTAGTAAACTGATAATCTTATTTTCAGTAAACCCCTCACAAGAAACCTTCCAAGGTTAACTCACCGCAGTGGCGCATCAATGAAATGGGCGTATGCCCCCTTCCTGCAATGCAGACGCCATATTTGTCATGAATGACACTTACAATCAACCAATCGCTGAAAATCTGATGAACTGCACATTCAACAACATCTGCTGGGGGAGAGTGACCTCGAAACCTCTCTATATGTAGATGAAATGCGAGCTGGAAGGCAGCCAAGCTACTTCTGATGCACCTTAAAGGGGAAAAGAAAAACTATTTGACTTAACAGCTTTTTTTGATGCTTGGTGAAACCTTTGGTTTGCTGCCTCCCAAAAGTGGCCACTCTTAGGTTCAGATTTGGCATTTTACTTATTTAAACCCTCATTAAGAGCCAAATGTATCAAACAATGTTTAAAGCAAAATCTGGTGCAAAACAAGGAATCGCAAAATTTGCGATTCCTTATTTTGCAATTGCATTTAAGGAATCGCAAATTTTGCGATTCCTTAAATGCGATGTATGAAGCAAAAAAAAATGTGTAAAATGTCCTTAAGGAATCGCAAATTACCACCAACTTGTAGTTGGTGGTAAGTTGCGAATTCCTTGAAAAATTCACATTTCTGCATTTTTCAAAGTGCCATGTGACGCACATACATGCCCTTAGGGCATGTATGTGTGCCACATGTGCACCCATGCATATTTCAGGGGGTGCAACAGGGTGTCCTTTGGACAACCCTGCACCCTTGAAATTATTCTCAATTTGCGATTCGCAAATTGCGAATCGCAAATTGAGAATAACTTCCCATTCATTCCTATGGGCCTCCTGGCCCATAGAAATGAATGGGAAAGTATTCCTTAATTGCGATTCACAATTTGCTAATCGCAATTAAGGAATTTTAAGAAATCGCAAAAAAATATTTGATTTTGTACATACATACCTATTTGTGATTCTCAAATAGTGATTTCTTAAAAATCGCTATTTGAGAATCGCAAATCAGGTTGATGATACATACGGCCCTTACTGCCAGATTCATCAAAGACCCGTTTTGCGAGTCTTTAATAGCGATTCATAAGGAATCGCTATTAAGGACTTGCAAAACGGGATTCATGTAGGAATTGCAAAAAATATTGCGATTCCTACATGTTCCCTATTTTCGATTAGCAAATTGTTAATCGCAAATAAGGAATAACTCCCCATGCATTCCTATGGGCCTACAGGCCCATAGGAATGAATGGGGAGTTATTGCTTATTTGCAATTAGCAATTAGCTAATCGCAAATAAGGATGCGATTTCAAGGGTGCTAGGGGTGTCCAAAGGACACCCTGTAGCACCCCTGAAATGTAATCTACATTGGTGTTGCGCACACACATGTCCAAAGGACATGTGTGTGTGTAACATGCAACTTAGAAAAATGCATTTAAATGCATTTTTCTAAGTTTTTGCTATTTACCACGAGGTCTGACCTCTCGGTAAATAGCGGCCCAAAATTGCAATTTCGCAATTTTAAAATGATTCATGAATTGCATTTTCGCAAATGTGCGAATTCTTTAATAGCGAATTTTGCATTTGGGATGATGAATCCCAAATGCAAAAATTGCACTCGCAAAAGGCAAGATTCTGAGAATCTTGCCCTTTGCGAGTGCAATTTAGCTTGATGAATCAGGCTGCTAGAGCGGCCTGTTGTTTTCCGATCTTTGTGTAAACTGCTCTTTGCACAGACTGGAAATACATGTTTTGTGGTATTTACAACACCCCTCATACTTTCTTCCAAATATGGGAATGTGAAACTTGCCAAATGTTACCAGGAGAAAATGACTGGTAAGTACTAGTACGTGAGGATGTGTGTGCTCAATGCACCAAAATACAGGTTATGCCCCATTTTAAAGGGCGCAGCTTGTAGCAAGTGATATTTTATGGCACATTTTAAATTCTGATTCCCATGGCATTGGATTTTAAGAGGGCGAAATGATCACACCCCCCAATCGATCTACTGATAATGAGGGTCATAAAATGGCTTTTTACAGTTGTAAATACATTTCGTTTTCTGTGAACATGCTGCGGAATTTCCCCTTTCCTGTGCTGCCACCTGCTGGTCAATGTAGGAAGGGCAGCTGGTACTTATCCACTGTGATACAAATCGAAGACAGGACTCTCATTACCAGCAGCACGAAAATTGGGAGCTATTTATCACCCCCGAACATTCTCTTTTATTATGTGTTAAGGGCTACATTGTTTTGCACAGGTATCAGAATTACGAGCTGTATGATAATTATCACATTTTCACAGTTTTTCCCTAATACATTCTGGCAGGTGAAAGCTACCAAAATTCATTGAGGGAAAACACCTTGAAAACAGCAAAACGTGGAATTCACTATGTCATAAATTAGTGCACGTGTCATGCCACATTTTTTTTAACTCAATGGTATGAATTTATTGTTATAGATAGCTTGTACCGTGCTTAAGGTCCTTCAGAAAACTCAACAGCCTCAAAACGTGCAGCCTCCTTTTATCTTTGAAAGCTCAGAATATCAGGTCTGTGCCACTGGTTCTGAGTACATCACGCTGGGATAATGGTATTTACCACATGTGATTGTAATGAGTGCATCCGTGGCGTTGGATTTTGTTGGGTGCAATAAATCTCACCCCAGTTACCAGGCCAGTGTAATGAGGGCCAAAGAAACAAGAGAGATTGTTACACAGCCCAGTTGGGTAAAGGTGCGTGGCAGGAATTATTTTGTGACCTGTAGGTAAGTTTTGACTCACTTGCCCATCCGATAAATTTTAGTTTGCAGAATTTATTTATTTATTTATTTATTTATTTTATCGATTTGTAGGGCGCAACAGCTACCCAAGAAGGGTTTCCCGGCGCCTAGACACAGCTAGTATGAGGACAGGAGAGAGGGGTAATGGCTATAGAGTTATTATTGTTCAAATAGCCAGGTCTTAACAAGCTTTCTGAACCTGATGTAATTTTCCTCCTTTCGGATGAAGGGAGGCAGCGTGTTCCAAAGTGCTGGTCCCAGATGGGCGAAGGATCTACCACCCATTCTTGCCCGTTTGAACCTCGGCACACAGAAAAAGGCTGCCGACTGCGACCGGAGGTTACGCTTGGGAGTGTAGGGGTGGGCGAGGGTCAGAAGATATTTAGGTGCTGTACCCGCTTTAATTTTGAACATATAGTTCAGAGCTTTAAAACGGATTCTGTTTTCAATCCTGAGCCAGTGGAGTTCCCGGCGGTGGTTCGAGACTCCGGAGATTTTGGGGATACTGCATAGTAAGCGAACTGCTGCGTTTTATATAATATATAAAATAATAATTAACAGAGGCAAACCTGACCCAAAGTTATCAGGTATGGGAGCGCTTTACATGAGCACCAGTTGCGTTACACAGGGATACATTCATTTTTGGTAGGCACGGGGAGATTTATTGATTTACCCAGAATCCCAGGATGTTGAGGGTCTTTGCCGTGACTCGAACTCTGGGGCATATTAACAAGATGTGCGATAATAAAAGCACATCGCACATTTCCATATCGCCGGCTATCGCCAGATTTAATCGCCGTGATAGCGCGTAATTATCAACGCGCAACAGGTAGGTGAAATTAAATCCGGCGATAGTCGGCAATAGCGAACATTAGCGCATGAAAACAAGCGTTGTTTTCACGCGCTAATGTGTGCCTTTATAATATAGGGGGGGTGGATTCAACTTTATGATCCACACCCCCATGTTATCAATGTCTAACACCTGATCAAAGCAGGTGTTGGGAGACCTGCGATAAACTCGTCTCCCTCTCCCAACGCCTGCCTTGATAATAGGGTGTTAACACCGCCAACTACATTTTACATGTGGTTGGACGTGGGAACGCCCATCCTGCATCCCTTTAGCGTTATCTATCGCCCCCAGCGCGGGGCGATAGATGACGTAAAGAATACGTCTCTAACTCAGGTTAGAGACGTATTGGTAATAGTGCGATGAAAAAAATTCGTTAGCGACTTTAAAAAGTCGCTAATGCATTTATCGCTGGCTTGGTAATATGCCCCCCAGTTCGCCAGATTTGAGATCGACCACCCAAGCTGTTAGACCACATCCTTTCCCCATAGTTGTATGAAGGGAAAACTTCATACAACCCTGAAGGTGCACCTGAATATGTCACACAATATACGTCATACATTGCGAGGTGGTAACAGATGCCATCATGGTCAGAAGACACAAGCAGCCTAGATGGCATGTTTCAGACCCCGCAAACCCACATGGCATGTTTCAGACCCCGCAAACCCACATGGCATGTTTCAGACCCCACCCGCCCACACGGCATGTACCAGACCCGCCCACTCACTGCAGCCTTTGAGTGCGTGGGCCTCAGTCGTGCCTGTTTCTATTCAAAGCTCTGGTACAGCCAGGCTAAAAACTTTTCAGGCCCTCGTCACCCTTAGGCATGTCAGTGAGATATACTAGTGTGAGGTAAAGCAGTTACGGCACGGAAATCCATCAGACGCCAGTTCAAAAGTTAGATCTACAAATAGTCTGCTTTAAGGCACCCCAAAATATAGGGGTACAAGCCCCTATCACCACTGGAGCATCACTATTTTTTGGCGCTCCGGTGTCGGAATGCCCCGCACCATATTTACAAAGGGGCATTAGCCACTTTTTGTGGCTTAACGCTGCTTTGTAAATATGCCACCCTTTCACGCCCGTATCCACATGAAAGGGGCGTGAAATGGATGTTGCTTTAGGCGTCATTAAATAATGATGACTTGCTACTTGTATGTGTGCTGCAGAATGCAGCACACATAGAAGTAACAAATAGCCATTATGGATTGTTTATATGTAGGATGGGACAACTTACTGCACATGAACAATCATTCCCTGCGATGGAGGCACCGTTGCACTATGCAAGGGTGTCTGCATTGGCGATAGTCAGCTAAATTTAGCGTCAGTGCTAGGGAAAACACAGGGGTGTGCTGTATTCTTGTGAAAATGGCGTATCCCTGCATCTTGAAAATGTCAGAGCGCTCTGCTGCCAAATCTGCTCCAACATTTTCACGTATATATGATCCTCAATGTCTACAAAGAACAAAGCGCCACATATAACTACCTAGTTTGGTGAAACTATTAACAAAAACTGTGTACATAAAACAGATAAAATGGTCTGATCAAAAATGAGAACAAAACCTTCAGTTCTTCCTGTCACTCGCAGCTCCCAGCTACAGCAGTTGCTGCATTCACAAAGATCCCTCACTTATTTGGCAGCCCCTTACTCATACCCCACACCTGTGACCCCCACACAGCTCCTCCACCAATCCATGGCTCTGCTGTTAGTCCCTCATACACAGCCCTTATGTACCGAATGATCGCCCTCTCGCTTCAGTCTCCCTCTGCCCTTTCGCCTTCTCTCAGACTGACCCTCGGTCTCATTCTTGCCGAGGCCTTCCCCTACTCTTTAAGTCTAACCTTCTTGGTAGGTCCAATGTTTGACACTACTATCCAGGAGCAAAAAAGTAAAATTATAAAAGATGCCCATTTGCAGGCACAAAGATGCAGGTCACACTCGTGGCGCAATGTTCTAAATGTGAGTGTTTAAGGTCCACAAAAAGTCACAAATGTCCTTTCTCATTAGCATTAATGAGACATTACTCATGTAAACAAGTTACAAATGCTGCAGTGGGAGAGCAGACCTCCAACCTGTCACAGGCACTGCCAGGCCAGGCCCCTGGTCTGATCATAGTTTCATGGAAGTACTTAAAGGCCCATTGTATCTGCCCCCATGTTCAGCATGTGGATGGGCCAAGCATGTGCTCCACGTGTACGTTCTACTTAAAGTTTTATCTCAACAGGCACTGGCAAAGTCAAAGGCCAAGCTACTGGCTTTGCCAATGCTTTGCTTTCTATTGAGTGCAAGAACTTAGGGCTAGGGTTTCTATTGGTTCTTGGTCCTAGGTTTTCTAGTGGTTCTTAGTCGTAGGGCTAGGGTTTCTATTGGTTCTTGGTCCTAGGTTTTCTAGTGGTTCTTAGTCGTAGGGCTAGGGTTTCTATTGGTTCTTGGTCCTAGGTTTTCTAGTGGTTCTTAGTCGTAGGGCTAGGGTTTCTATTGGTTCTTGGTCCTAGGTTTTCTAGTGGTTCTTAGTCGTAGGGCTAGGGTTTCTATTGGTTCTTGGTCCTAGGTTTTCTAGTGGTTCTTAGTCGTAGGGCTAGGGTTTCTATTGGTTCTTGGTCCTAGGTTTTCTAGTGGTTCTTAGTCGTAGGGCTAGGGTTTCTATTGGTTCTTGGTCCTAGGTTTTCTAGTGGTTCTTAGTCGTAGGGCTAGGGTTTCTATTGGTTCTTGGTCCTAGGTTTTCTAGTGGTTCTTAGTCGTAGGGCTAGGGTTTCTATTGGTTCTTGGTCCTAGGTTTTCTAGTGGTTCTTAGTCGTAGGGCTAGGGTTTCTATTGGTTCTTGGTCCTAGGTTTTCTAGTGGTTCTTAGTCGTAGGGCTAGGGTTTCTATTGGTTCTTGGTCCTAGGTTTTCTAGTGGTTCTTAGTCGTAGGGCTAGGGTTTCTATTGGTTCTTGGTCCTAGGTTTTCTAGTGGTTCTTAGTCGTAGGGCTAGGGTTTCTATTGGTTCTTGGTCCTAGGTTTTCTAGTGGTTCTTAGTCGTAGGGCTAGGGTTTCTATTGGTTCTTGGTCCTAAGTTTTCTATTGGTTCTTATTCACAGGGCTAGGGTTTCTATTGGGTCTTGGGTTAAGACAAGGGTTCTGATGTTTTGTATGTCAGAGCGTCTCTGTTGCCCAAGAACCTAGGTCCATTATTTCTAGAGGTTGTTATTACGAACAAGTGGGGATTGTAGTGACAACACACACGGGTGAAGCAAGAATAGAAGTGAAAGACATGAGTCCCTTTAGACTCTAGGTTTCCCTTTGTTAGCGATTCTTTGAATGGATGCATAATATAGTGCTTTGTGGAAGTAGACACTGCATTTATCTTAATTCAGCCATTTTTAAATGCCTTAGCATGGAAATGCTGGCCTTAAAGTGTTGACGTCAGAATAGACTGATGAGACTTTCCATTCTGATATGTTGGGTGTGCTAGCCAATGAGAAGAAGTAGGGATGCAATAATGGGAGGGGGCCTACATTTCACACAGAGGCACCAACCAATAAGATGATGGCTTCTTGACAAGCAAGGTTGGTTGTCCCCTTTGATCAGCCAAGCTACAGTCCTCAAGACTATCAAGAGAGTGTGCACTTAAGAAAGGTCTGTCTGCACGAGATGACCAGCTCCACGACTCAGTTCAGAGTGGCGTCTCTTAGCACTGAGACTACTGCCTCGTGGCTCACGACCATCCATTAAAACCGAGCTATGTCGCAAAGATGTCCGATGCGCTGACCTTTTTGGATCTGACAGAAACTAGGTCCTTGGCTTGATTTGCTGCTGTTGGTTCTGTGACCCTCAAGAAGCTCACATCTTGACTTCAGTGCATGGTGTTGGTTCTGTGACCAAAACACAAGGTAGTTATGGTGTTATGATAGGTTAGTTATGGTAGGTAGGTTTGCATGCTAGGTATGGTGGGTTAGATATGGCCTGGTCAGTTAGGTATGGCAGGACATGACATTTTTGTCTGTAGAATGTCGGTGCTGTTAAGCATTTTCCATACTTCTTGCTTAAAATATTATTGATAAATGCAAACACATACTGCTGTACGTTTGGCAAAGGAACAGTATCTTTGTTGCATCTTTTAGAAAGCCTAGTGTGCACACATCTTTATTTTGTGAACAAAAACAACATGTTATCATAAAAGTAAAGTAAAACTACCCATCACGGGTTATTAGTGGGCCGCACAGTGCATTTACTTTATAATAGGCATGGGCATCAAACCAGCAAGCAATGACGACATGCATGCAGCTAACATGTTGTGCTAGCAAAGCAAATACACCAAAGAACATGCACTGGGACTCCGCTTCAGCTTACGGGTCATGGAGTCGTGGAGAAGTGTGGCTCAATGGTTAGCAGGCACCAATCAAAGGTAGCACTCATATCGAACAAACACCTTTAAAATTTGTACTATAGTGTGCAGCACCCACACACATTCATTCAATGGTTAGAGCGGCAGACCCTGATGCAGAGGTCTAGCCCGGGACCAGGGTTCAATACCCGCCTCGGCGGGTCCTGGGCTCAATTTCCTCGGACCTGATAATTCTCGCCTCGGTGCCTATTCCAATCATGGGTCCCACTCTGCGACTCTGGGCAATAGCTTGCTTAATCTCCACAACGGCCCCAACAGCGCTAGGATGCCTGGCTGCACCTTGGGGGTGCCCAGGAGTGGACATTTCACAGGGAAAAAGCCAGGAAGGGTTCCTAAGCGGTATACGAACAGCGCCGGGACACCTCCGGTGGAGGTAGCTGTGCGCCTTACAAATGCCGGCATTTCATATTTCATTTCATTTCATGCTCCTGCAGTTTAAGAAAAAGACTAGTTGATGTTAATGTGATGCCCTGGCCTTAATGGAAGAGCTCATTCAAGCACTAACAAACCAGCAACAACATATAAGAGCCAATGGCTGAAGAGGGCTGACCCAAAGCCCACTCTCTGACGTACCAATTACTCGTTCACTCAGGTTTATAAAAGAGCTGTTATGTGTGCACTATTTGATTCAATGCCTATTAGATTCCCAATGTTAGACTCATGTTTTGATTGGTTACCTTTGCCTCAAATTGGTAAGTGCTCTGATATCCTGATAAGTTTGCGCTATATAAAACTTTATAAATAAATAGAGCTCCCACAACAAACAGCAAAATTTGTCTGCAACACGTTCCTAAAGCTGAGAGGTGAGAAACATAAATTCAAATAGTGAGAATTAAAAAAAGACCCATTATTTTTGGCGCCTAGGCATTAACAGCCTGATTCATCAACGGGCCGTTTTGCGTGGCCCTAATAGCGAATCATAGCGACTCGCTATTGAGGACACGCAAAACGGTATTCATGTAGGAATTGCTAAATAAATAGCGATTCCTACATGTTCTCTATTTGCGAGTAGCAATTTGCTACTCGCAAAAAAAGGAATAACTCCCCATTCATTCCTATGGGCCAAAAGGCCCATAGGAATGAATGGGGAGTATCCCTTATTTGCGAGTAGCAATTTGCTACTCGCAAATCAGATAGCGATTTTAAGGGTGCCAGGGGTGTCCAAAGGACACCCTGTAGCACCCCTAAAATGCACATTTGAACAGGTGTTGCGCACACACATGTCCAAAGGACATGTGTGTGTGTAACATGCAAAAGAAAAAAATGGACTAAAGTGCTTTTTACACTATTTACGCAATTTACCACCAAGTCAGACTTGGTGGTAAATTGAGACCAAATATTGCGATTTCGCTATTTCTATTTGGTTGATGAATTGCATTTAAGGAATCTCTATTAGAGATTCCTCAAATCCAATTCCTCGCAAATATGCGATTTCGCTACTAGTGATTTTTGCATTTGGGATGATGAATACCAAATGCAAAAATCGCACTCGCAAAGGGCCAGATTCTCAGAATCTGGCCCTTTGCGAGCGCAAATCAGCTTGATGAATCAGGCTGTATATCCTCAAGCAGAACTTGAAGCCATTCTCAGCATCACTCTATTGCATACAAAAGAAATAAAAAAATAGAAAACAAATTGCAGGTTCTCTTTTTTATCTGTGTGTTCCTGTAGTGGCGGTGATAACTGTATAGTTTGGAGCTTGGCAGTGGAATGAAGGAGATGTCCAGGGCACCATTTAAAATTTATTTTTCGGCCAAGAGACTAAATAGAGCATCAAACCGTAAACGACACATTCCCCAGGAGATTAAATAGAGTCGCTTAGAGAAAAGCATCGATCTGGTGATAGAGTAAATTGAATTTCCTGGGGAAAAGAATTCCTCTTACAATAGATTAAGAGGCGCACTAAGATTAAATGTCTTTCCTTTTAAGAGACAATAGCCCTGAGTTTTAATTGGTTCCCTGCTTGAGCAGAGGTCTCGCCACCGCTGGTTCATTTCCCAGAGGAGGAAAGGGTTAGATACAACAGCCTTGTACCCACCCTACTCCCTTACACCTGCTTGAACATAATGAATCTATGTATGTCTCTATATGGTATTTCTATAGTGCAAACCTAGCCAAAAGGCAGCGGAGCTCTGTACAGGGTCAAATACCCGCATAAAGTTAATGAGAAGAGGCAGCTGATGTGCATACGATTACGATTAATGCATTGTGATGTGCTCTTTAAAGGGTTGTAACACTGAAGATTCATTCTCTAGAGGGCGCATTAGGATGGCGGGCGGCATCCCGACGTAAAACGGGACCACCCGCCATAAGGACGGCGGTCCCGTGGGGGCTATTAGGATGCACCCGCCACACTGGCGGGTGCATCACGCATTTTTAACATTGCGGCGGGCGGTGCTCAAGCACCGCCCGCCGCAATGCTAAAAATACACATTGTGCACCCTAATGCACAACGTGACAGGCACCGTGCAGTGCCTGTCACGTTGTACAGTGAAGTGCAGGGGGGTACCATAGGTACCTCCCATGTGCACCCACCCCCCCCCCCCAAAGTCCCTGGGGGCCTGCAACGGGCCCCAACAAGACATTCCCGCATGCCTTTCCGTGGCAGTAACGTCCCCGCCTTCCCCCTAATATGGATGGCAGTGTCTAACAGACACCGCCACCATATGAAACCCTTTTCCGCCCGGTCAACTCCTTGACCGAGCGGAAAAGCGGCGGGCGGTCTTTCCGTCCGCCGCGGTCCCCCCAGCCATAGTAATATGGCGGGGGGAAATGGGTGGCGGGGGGAAATGGGTGGCGGGGGGGAAATGGGTGGCGGTGGCGATCCGCCCGACATCCTAATGGGGCCCTAGGTGTGATTGCACTTTGGAACAGTGTTTCCCAAACTATGGATCACGACCCACTGGTGGGCCTCTGAGCTGATTTTTGGTGAGTCATGAAAGTCCAAGCAATAAATAAGGATGCCTTTAAATTCTGTATTTATCTTGTCACATTTGCTGGGCTTCAAAGACAGAGGTCAGATGTCAGGTTATGTCTTCTGACAAAATGCTGCTTGTGTGTTTTTAAAAAAAAAAATTATTGGGATCGGTGTTTACAAACTCCTCTTACTTTGCAGTCAGAGGAAGAAAAGTAAAGTGAAATATCTGACCATCTTGCTGAAGTGTGAACGGAAAGGCTGTAGGTTGTCCTTCTCTGTAGCACAACACAATGTAAATACCTGTAAATGAGCTGAAGATATTCATCAGTGAGTAAAGCACACATGAAGCACATTGTTTTTTAATTCTGAAGCGTGAAAAGAAAACAAAGATTTTGATAGGATCAAAACAAATCACAACTTTACTTGGTGAGGCACAAATGATAAATATTCACTGAAACCTGATTTCCACACATTATCGTTTATGCGCAATATCGTTTTATCTGTAAAACCGTGTGTCTGTGCAAATTTCGTGCCCATTTCAATGGAAAATGTGCTGTCTGCAGATGACATTGTGCTACCACACCATGCTTTAGTTACATTAAAACATCGGCTGCATTATGTTCATTATAACTAGGTGTCTCGAAAGTTTGTAGTTTCAAAAATTGGTTTGTGGTTCTAAGAAGTTTGAGAAGCAATGCTCACGACTCATGAGATGTAGGAAAACATTTTATGAATGTCAACACATTATTCAACCTCACCCCTTTTCCCCAAACCTACTCTGGTCTTCCATCTCATCCAACTGTTCATTTTCTCCTCCTTTTTTTCCTCCTTCCTCCTAGGCGCACTTCACAGCCGAGTGCCGCTTCAAGGAGTGCGTCTTCGAGAACTACTATGTGACGTACTCCAGCACGCTGTACCGCCAACGAGAGTCGGGCCGCTGCTGGTACCTCGGCATCAACAAGGAGGGCCAGGCAATGAAGGGCAACCGGGTGAAGAAGAGTAAGGCCGCGGCCCACTTCTTGCCCAAGCTCCTAGAAGGTATCTGAGGACCACTTCAATACTACTGCTGCTCGCTGGGCTTATCTCTATCATGGGGAACATCCTTTACAACGCGGATGTTACCCCGCACTACAGTTACGACGCGTCTTTTACAACGCAAGTCGTAACCACGACTTGCGCTGGGGGGGCGCTCAAGGACAAGGAGTAGTAGATTTACTATTCCATCACCTTCCCTACTGTACGTAGGCTGGTGTTGGAATAGTAAGTTTAACTATTCTAAGTCCAGCACCCCTACAGCTTGCGTTGTAAAAAACGCGTTGTAACGGTACACGTGGTAATACCACGTGTTGTACCGTCGTACATCCCTCTATCATGGCATCAAAGAGTCCTTATCACTCACACTTCCGCCAATCATTTCATGATGGTCATATGGGAGTAGTCATGGGTCGCAGCTGTGACCTCAAGCTTGCTCCATGCTAATCCTGGCACTTCCTTTGCGACCCCTGGCCTCAGAAGGGATACAAAATCAGCCTCCTATGAGGCCAGCAGTTGCAAAGAAAGTGCCAGGAGTAGCAGGGAGCAAGCTAGAGGTCACAGCTGCGACCCCTGCCTACTCCCAATTGACATCAATGATCATTCTCATCTGGTGTGACAAGCTCCAACGACATAACTTCATCTCCTGTCAGAGCCACGCGCGCCACCATTTACAGACGCCATTCATCACATACCACAATGGCATCAAATGGGATACCTCAACACTGCTGTGTTTACATGCAAAATGCAAAACATGCATACATTACAAAACAACTCAACACTGATCAGGTTAATGCAAGATTTACTTAAGGAAGATCCGGGCATTTCCTAGATAAGGCAGTGATTTGATAAATAGAAGACAAAATGTGGGTGCAACAAATATGTCTTGATGGTGGTGGGTTGAGTGGCCAACTTTATGAGGGCGGGCCTTAATGGAGCAACTCCATACTTTCAGGGCCTTTGTAGGTGCACTGGAAGTGGACAGGATCCGACATATTTATAAGGAAATTGCAGAGCGTGGCACTGGTGCGCTCTGCTATTTCCAAAACACAGGGATATGCCGTATTTTCAACAATATGGTGCACCCCTGTGTTTTCCCTAGCGCTGGTGCTAAAAATGCTTGCCTAGCGCCATCACAGACACCCTTGCGCCATAGTGCAAGGGTGCCTGCGTTGCAGGGAATAATTGTTTATCTTCAGGAAGGTGTCCCTCCCTGCACATAAACAATCCATAATGGCAATGTGTTACTTCTACCTGTGCTCCATTCTGCAAACACATGTAGCAAATTCTCATTATTTAATGATTGTGTTTGAGCAGGAAGGGACACTTTACTGCACTTAAACAATCATTAATGGCATTTAGATCTTTCTACGCGCGCTGTTATGTTATGTTCTGTTAATTTCGATTTATATAGCGCCAAATCATCGACAGGTCTCTTAGCGCTTGCTTTGGGAACCCGTCCTGGCTTTCCCTGCGAGATTACCCCTACTGGGCATCCCCAAGGTGAAGACCAGGCATCCCGCCGCGGGGGGGCCGTAGTGGAGATTAAGCAAGCTATTGCCCAGAGTTGCATAGTGTGAACCCGTGATTCGAGGAGGCACCGAGGCGAGAGTTATCGAGTCAGTGGACGTTTGGGCTTAAGACCCTGCCGCGTCGGGAATTGAACCCTGGTCCCGGGTCTGACCTCTGCATCAGGGTCTGCCTCCTCTAACCAGTGAGCCACACGCTGCACAATGAAGCACACATATAATAAGCAAAAACAAGAAGAAATAAAGGTATTTCCCCTCGTTGTGCCATTCTAACGCTTGCTATTGCATGGCGTTCGGTTTTGACGCTGCCTCAGATTTATAGATCCTTGTAAATCTGGGGCTCCCTCAAAAAGCAATGGGGTGCTGGTGGAACGTCCACAGCAACACCCATTGCACGCCCCTTTCACGCAGATACCTATGTGAAAGGGTATCATATTTGCAAAGCAGTGTTAAGCCACAAAAAGAGTCTTAACACCACTTTATAAATATGGTACAGGACACTGCATCACCAGAACGTCGGTAAAAGTGACGTTCCAGTGGCGCAATCCACTTGTAATTATGCTCCAAAGCGTGCTTACCGGAGCCAAAGAAATGTACAGCATAACATGGTCGGCTTGTGATTGTATTGTTCAGCTTATAGGCAGGGCCACTGGTACTATGCGATTGTGCGGGAGCGGCAATATTTGAATGATTATAGATTTGCCACATTTGCCAATCTACCGCATTATCTGCAGATTTTAACACAAAAATTGTTTCTAGCTCAAACGGTTCAAAAGTTACAAAAAAATGCAGTGACATATTATGCAGTGCAGTGGAAGCTCAACTGGACTGGTCACCTTTTTGTTGCTTTTTGTCATATTTGGGTGGTAAATGGGTACTAAGGAGGGGTCAGCTATGCCCAGACAGTGTTTCCAAGATTAAAAATGACAAAATAATGAAGTAATACTTTTACAAAATGTTCCGTGTTATGCCGCATAATTTGCCTTTTCTTGCTGCATAATTTACTCAACCCTGTTGCATATTTTGATCCTCTCCTGCCAAATAAATCCAGTGGCCCTGCTTAGAGGTAAGGGCAGAGTATCAAGCTATGAGTAAGAGATGAGCTGTCACTGGCTATTGGCCCTTCACCTACAGCGCGTTAATGCACAACTTGTGAATCGGGGCAATATCACCATTGCGTCACCAGCAAATTAGAATTTTAATGAATTTAGTAGTATTTCGCCAAGCGTATGGCACTCTAAAGTGAAGTAGATATGTTATAAGAGGAATAAATTAGACAGAAATAAATTATACATTCTCACATATCTCTTATTTAGACAATTTTGAATTACCAGAGCGCAGATGTGTTTTGTATAATAAATTGATCTTCCTTCAATCAATGCAACAATATTTAAAACAATAAACAAAATCAAGTCAATGGTGCAGAACGAAAAACCCAACACTGCAACTCAAAGATCCTAGAACCTCAACAATGGTTGTGTCCTAATCTGACATAACTTGCAATTTCCAGAATTCTGAGAGGCCAAAGGAGACTAAACAAGGTAATTCCAGAAGAGCAAGCTACTTATATTTGTAATGCCTTATCTGAGAGAGAACATGTCTAGCTGAAAATTCCTTACCTTAGAATATTCCCCAGGCATCAGAGTGGACCCAGGAAATCTTAACCAGTACCTCTGCATGTAGGTAGGTGATGCTAATCGACTCCACGTTGGTAGCATCCATGCTAGATGTATGGTGTGTTGTGACTATATAGGCAGGACCCCAGCACGCTGACATCAGTTCCTTTACGTGACTCTTTCTGTGCCAGAAGCACAGAGCTACCTCAGAAAACTGATTGACCAGTGTGCAGAAACTAAAGACCTACTGGTACTTATTTAGGTAGTAAGACCGGTTCCTAGAAACGAGAGGCTGGGAGGGTCAGTAAGGAATTTGTGGCTAAAATATCTACCAGATAAGCCATTATCAAATGTAGGTAGCTTGTTCATCTTATAAGAGAATTCTAGCCACATATTTCTTACCTTAGAATAGATACCAAAACAATATCTCTACAGAGGTGGGTCTGGGAACTGAATCAGACCAAAAACATTCTGGCGGACCGAGTGCGCAATGTGCCTGTGACAACAGTCCTGAGTGTCAATGAAGTCGTATTTGGTGAATGTGTGCAAGGATGCTGTTAGACGGGGACCCTGAGGGTCGGCCGGATACTGAGGGAGAGATCCCCGAGGGGGACCGTCTCCGGCGATCGTACAGACAAGTTACCTCCCTCCCCACAAATAGGCACCACACCAGGTCGAGTTCAATACTTTATATAAGGTTCGTAAGGCAAGGATATCAGCGATACAGGATATCTCGGACCCGGGGGTCCTCTCACTTCTAGTCTCTGTAGGGAAAGGGGGTAGCGGGACAGTCTTGGTACCGGGTCGGTACAGGTGGTGGTAAGAGGCGGGCTCACAATCCTCGAGCTGGAGAGTCTGCGAGTGGGGCCGCGGCAGCGCCAGCAGGCCAAGACAATGGTTTCACGAGGCAGAGGGCCGCGGCAGCGCCAGCAGGCCAAGACGATGGTTTCACGAGGCAGAGGGCCGCGGCAGCGCCAGCAGGCCAAGACGATGGTTTCACGAGGCAGAGGGCCACGGCAGCGCCAGCAGGCCAAGACGATGGTTTCACGAGGCAGAGGGCCGCGGCAGCGCCAGCAGGCCAGTCACGGATGAGTTCTTCTCGGGTCTCTCGACTCCAGGATACAACTGCCTTCCTGGTCTGGCCCTGCCCCAGTTATAGGTCTGGTCCCCTTTGATGTCCGGACCCTCGCGCCTGGGGGCCGGGAGGTCCGGGATGAGGGAGTCCAGACACCCAGCAGGGGGGTGGAGCCAGCGCCCAGGGCGGCCGGGGGTGATCGACACCTGGCGGAGGAGAGCCGTTGACGATTCCTTCTCCCATTGACTCGCCAAGTGGTCAGTCTGCCTCCTGGGGGGAGGTTGGTGCCTCGATGTCGGGGCCGGCCGGGCCCAGGGTTAGGGTCGAGTTGAGGCCACGCGGCCTCGTGCTGCAGTGCCCCAAGATGGCGGCTGGGCCGAGGCCGTGGTGTGGATGGTGACCCGGGCCAGCTGGGTCCGGAGCTGGTGTCTTGTGGTGGAGGGATTGCAGTGTACTTCGGGTGGTCGTCGGGGACTCTGGCTGGGGATGCAGGGAGAGCCCGGGTCCAGGTCCCATTGCGGGGAGGGGGGACAGCCCGACCATGCGGCCTGTCCAACATGCGTCCCCCCCAGCTGAAGGCGGGGAGAGTCAGCCATCTTCCTGGGGACTCTCCTCGCTGAGGCGGAAAAAGCGTGACAGGCCGTCGGCGTTGGCGTGGTCCTGGCCTGGACGATGTTCCACCGTGAAGTCCATCCCCTGCAGGGAGATGGACCAGCGCAACAGCTTCGGGTTCTCCCCCCGCATTTGCATCAGCCATTGCAGGGGTCGGTGGTCTGTTTGCACCCGGAAGTGGGTGCCGAAGAGGTATGGCCGGAGCTTCTTGAGTGCCCAGACTACGGCGAAGGCCTCCCTCTCAATGGTGCTCCAGCGCTGTTCTCGGGGCAGTAGGCGTCTGCTGATGAAGGCCACTGGTTGGTCGACCCCTTCGGCGTTGAGTTGGGAGAGGACGGCCCCCACACCATGATCGGAGGCGTCCGTCTGCACAATGAATTCTTGGCTGTAGTCGGGAGCCTGGAGCACGGGGGCCGTGCACATGGCGGCCTTTAGTTTCTCGAAGGCCGATTGGCAGTCCGGGGTCCAGTTGACGGTTTTGGGGCCCTTCTTGGAGGTGAGCTCTGTGAGGGGCCCCACGATGCTGCCATAGTCCTTCACGAACCGCCGGTAGTATCCGGTGAGCCCAAGGAAGGCCCGGACCTCCGTTTGGGTCGTAGGGGGTTGCCAGGCCTGGATGGCAGCAATCTTGAGTTGGAGAGGGGCCACCAGCCCGCTTCCCACTTGGTGTCCCAGGTAGGTCACGGACCCTTGGCCAACCTGGCACTTGCTGGCCTTGATGGTGAGCCCGGCTTGCTGGAGGGCGTGTAGAACCTCCCGCAGGTGGCGGAGGTGGTCGGTCCACTGGTGGCTGTACACAGCAATGTCGTCCAGGTAGGCGGCGCTGAAGTCTTCCAGGCCCGCCAGTACCTGGTTTACCAGCCGTTGGAACGTTGCCGGGGCGTTTTTCATGCCGAAGGGCATTACTTTAAAGTGGTAGTGCCCGTCCGGGGTAGAGAAGGCGGAACGTTCTTGGGCCCTAGGGGTGAGGGCGATCTGCCAGTAGCCCGCTGTTAGGTCGAAGATGCTCAGGTAGCGGGCGGCCCCCATCCGGTCAATTAGCTCATCTGCCCGGGGGATGGGATGAGCGTCGGTCCTGGTAACCGCATTCAGCCCCCGATAGTCCACGCAGAACCGGAGCTCAGGGGCAACGCCCGGGGCGGCCGCCTTGGGAACCAGGACGACTGGGCTCGCCCAGGGGCTGTCTGAGGGTTCGATCACTCCCGGGGGCAGCATTTTGGACACCTCGGTCTGGATGCAGGCGCGCACCCGGCCGGGTACGCGGTACGCCCGGTGTCGAATAGGAGGGCTGTCCCCGGTGTCCACATCGTGAAGGCACCAGGGGGTGACTCCGGGGGTGAGGGAGAACAGGGAGGCGAACCGCCTCAGGAGCGTTTGGCAGTCTTGGCGTTGCTCCGGGGACAGGGCCTCGGAGAGCTGGACCCCTTCCACTGAGCCATCCTGCTCGAGGGTCCTCAGTAAGTCCGGAAGGGGTTCGGAGTCTTCTTCTGTCCCATTATCGGTAGCCATCAGGAGGCTGAGTTCGGATCGCACAAAATGGGGTTTGAGCCTGTTGGCATGGAGGACCCGTAGGGGGTTCCGGGCAGTCTCCATGTCGATTAAATAGGTGACGGGCCCCTTGCGTTCGATCACCTTGAAGGGCCCGGACCATCTGTCTTGGAGTGCACAGGGTTCAACCGGGGACATCACCCAGACCTGTTGTCCCGGTTCGAACTCAATGGAGGACGCGTGCTGATCGTACCACCTCTTCATGTCCTCCTGACTGGCCTCGAGATTGGCTTTGGCGGTGTCTCGGAACCGCCGGGTCTGGTTGCGGAGAGCCAGGAGATACCTGTAGATGTCCGGGGGAGTTTTCTGGGGAGGCTGCTCCCAACCTTCCTTGACTAGGCTGAGGGGGCCCCGGACGGGGTGCCCGTACAGGAGTTCAAATGGGCTGAAGCCGAGGGATTTCTGCGGGACCTCCCGATAGGCAAACAGGAGGCATGGAAGTAGCACGTCCCACTGGCGTCGAAGGGGTTCTTCTAGGCCCATAATCATTCCCTTGAGGGTGCGGTTGAACCTCTCGACCCGTCCGTTTCCTTGCGGGTGATAGGGGGTCGTGAATTTGTAGGTGACCCCGCATTGTTGCCAGAGAGACTTCATATATCTGGAGATAAAGTTCGTGCCCCTGTCACTGACGACCTCCCGGGGGAACCCCACCCGGGAGAAGATCCCCATCAGAGCTCGGCCCACCACGGGGGCCGTCACAGTCCGAAGAGGGATGGCCTCGGGATAGCGGGTGGCGTGGTCTACTAGGACCAGGATGAACCGGTGTCCTTGGGCTGTTCGAGGGTCGAGGGGCCCCACAATGTCTATTCCCACTCGTTCAAACGGGGTGGTGACGACAGGAAAGGGTTGTAAAGGTGCTTTGATTTTTCGGCCACTTTTTCCGCTGGCCTGGCAGGTGGGGCAGGCCTTGCAGTGGTTGGTGACATCCTTTCGCATTTGGGGCCAGAAAAAATGGGTCACCAGGCGGTCGTAGGTTTTATCCTGTCCCAGGTGTCCGGCAAGGGGGACATCGTGGGCTAAGTTCAGGAGGAAGTCTCGGAAGCGAAGGGGCACCGCCAGCACCCGACTGGCTCCTAGTTCTGCAATTTTCTGCTCGCTGTAGAGCAGGTCTTGGTCCCAGTAGATCCAGTGGGCCCCCGAGGTATCCCCGGTGCTCTGGGCCAGGGCTTGCTGCCGGAGTCCTTCGAGAGAGGGACATGTTTTCTGTTCGGTCCGGAATTGTTCCTGAGTGGGGCCTCCCTCCTGCCGCCATTGTGCCAGGTCAGGGACGTCCCGAAGCTGGTCGGATCCTTCTTCTGTTTGGGTCGAGGGACTGGCTTCTGAGGCGGCCTCCTCTGGGATGAGCGCGGGAGGAGGTTCCGGCCACTCGGGCTCTTCTAGACTGGGGACCGCGCGGGCGGTCATGGACCGGGTCGTGACGCAGACCCATTCGGGGAGGCCGAGCATCCCCAGGTGTTCCCTCCGTTCGACAGCTGCCCAGGGAGAGCTTTCGAGGTCGTTTCCTAGGAGGCAATCCACGGGGGCATCATCGCGGACAGTTACCTTTAACATCCCCGTTACTCCTCCCCACTCGAAGGGGACGCAGGCCATGTGGCATAGGCTTTCGGAATTGTCTGCTGAGCGGACAGGGCAAAGAATGTTCGGCAGGATTTGGTCTGGAGTGACGAGGTGGCGTCGGACCGCCGTTACACTGGCCCCGGTGTCGCGGAGGGCTTCCGCCCGGCGGCCATTAATGTTGACCCATTGACTGTACTTCTGCGTGTTGGCGGGAAGGGGGGCCCGCGGAATCATCTCTCTCTCCCCTAAGCAGACCAGTGCCATGGCGGCGGGTGCCCATTCCGAGGGGTCGGTCTCGTACTCTTCTTGGTCTTCCGGGATTAGTTCTTCCCCTAGGGCGGCCGCTGTGACCTGGCGGGGGGTAGTGTTCGGATTCTTTGGGCAGTTGGGATCACTGGCGTAGTGGCCGGGTCGCTGGCATCTGTGGCACATAACGTTGGCCCGGAAACCGGCCCGGATGGCAGGGCTTCCTCGGCCGACCGGGGTCGAGGGGCTGCTGGGGGGTGACGAGGGGCCGGGGTCTCTCCCCCGACCCTGGCCTCCTCCTCCTCCTCGGGGGCGATGGGGCCCTGGGTACGGTCTGGATGATTCGCTGGGTCCGTTCCGGCCAACTCGGGTGCTTTCCCACCGGTCGGCTTCGGCGGCGAGTTGTCGAGGTTCGGTTAGCTTACTGTCCAAGAGGTGTTGCCGGAGCTCCACGAAGCAGTTGTTCGACAGGTGCTCCCATACGATAAGGTCAAAGAGTTGTTCGTAGGTGGTCACTTTGTTGCCCTTGATCCACCCCTCGAAGGCTCGGCTAAAGAAGTTCACGTACTCCACCCAGGTTGTACCCGGAATCCGTTTGCAGTCGCGGAACCGTTGGCGGTACATCTCAGGTGTGAGCCCGTATCGAGTGAGGAGGGCGGCCTTCATATGGTCGTAGGATGTCATCAGATGGTCCGGGAGTTGCAGCAGGGCGTCCCGCCCTTCGTTGACAAACCTCCCCCATAATCCGGCTCCCCAGTCGCTTCGGGGAATCCGGTGGGAGGTCATTGCCACCTCATAGGCTTTAAACCACTGCTGTATATCATCGTTCTTGTGGTATTCCCGGATGACATCTTTGGGGATGTGAACCTTGGGCTCGGTAGAGGCAGACAGGGTCGGTCGTTCGGGGAGCCCGAGGTCTTTATTCTGTTTTTGGATCTCCAGTTCTTTGAGATTGCGCTCATGTTTGTACGCTAGTTTCTTTTCCTCTAGCTCTCTCTGTCTTTGCTTCTCTTCTCGCTCCTCTCGGAGCCGTAAGTGTTCCCGAGTTATTTTTTGTTCCGCCAGCTTGAGTTCCCCATCCAAGCGAAGTCGGGCTAGTTCTAACTCGTGGAGTCTGCTTTTTTCTCTTTCTCGGATCTCTTCCAGGGAGAGACCCGCTCTTCTTTCTTCAGTTGGTGCGGGGCTCGTCTCGGTTGTTCGTGTTCGGGGTACGGCCGTACCCGTTTCCGCCCAAGCTTCTAGGGCTCGTTTGAAGTCTTCCTTCGTGCTCAGACCTGTGGTTGGGAGACCAAGTTCTATGCAATATTGCTTCAGTTCTCGGTGGTTGTAGTCTTCCAATTTTTCCATCTGGAATTTCTCCGTTGTTCCGCTCTCTGTTGTCATGGTGGTCGTGTGCCGTGGGTCGAGTGACTTTCTGTACGATTATGCGTAGGTTCGGATCCCGTCGCTGGCCACCAATGTTAGACGGGGACCCTGAGGGTCGGCCGGATACTGAGGAAGAGATCCCCGAGGGGGACCGTCTCCGGCGATCGTACAGACAAGTTACCTCCCTCCCCACAAATAGGCACCACACCAGGTCGAGTTCAATACTTTATATAAGGTTCGTAAGGCAAGGATATCAGCGATACAGGATATCTCGGACCCGGGGGTCCTCTCACTTCTAGTCTCTGTAGGGAAAGGGGGTAGCGGGACAGTCTTGGTACCGGGTCGGTACAGGTGGTGGTAAGAGGCGAGCTCACAATCCTCGAGCTGGAGAGTCTGCGAGTGGGGCCGCGGCAGCGCCAGCAGGCCAAGACAATGGTTTCACGAGGCAGAGGGCCGCGGCAGCGCCAGCAGGCCAAGACGATGGTTTCACGAGGCAGAGGGCCGCGGCAGCGCCAGCAGGCCAAGACGATGGTTTCACGAGGCAGAGGGCCGCGGCAGCGCCAGCAGGCCAAGACGATGGTTTCACGAGGCAGAGGGCCGCGGCAGCGCCAGCAGGCCAGTCACGGATGAGTTCTTCTCGGGTCTCTCGACTCCAGGATACAACTGCCTTCCTGGTCTGGCCCTGCCCCAGTTATAGGTCTGGTCCCCTTTGATGTCCGGACCCTCGCGCCTGGGGGCCGGGAGGTCCGGGATGAGGGAGTCCAGACACCCAGCAGGGGGGTGGAGCCAGCGCCCAGGGCGGCCGGGGGTGATCGACACCTGGCGGAGGAGAGCCGTTGACGATTCCTTCTCCCATTGACTCGCCAAGTGGTCAGTCTGCCTCCTGGGGGGAGGTTGGTGCCTCGATGTCGGGGCCGGCCGGGCCCAGGGTTAGGGTCGAGTTGAGGCCACGCGGCCTCGTGCTGCAGTGCCCCAAGATGGCGGCTGGGCCGAGGCCGTGGTGTGGATGGTGACCCGGGCCAGCTGGGTCCGGAGCTGGTGTCTTGTGGTGGAGGGATTGCAGTGTACTTCGGGTGGTCGTCGGGGACTCTGGCTGGGGATGCAGGGAGAGCCCGGGTCCAGGTCCCATTGCGGGGAGGGGGGACAGCCCGACCATGCGGCCTGTCCAACAGATGCCCACATCGCAGCCTGGCAGATGTATAGGACAGGGACTCTGCGAGCTAATGCAGTGGTTGCAGCTTTTGCTCCGGTGGAATAAACCCGTTAGCCCTCAGGGGTTTGCTTTTGGTCAATGAGAAGCAGATCTTGATGCAAGAGTACAATCCATCTGGAGATGGTCCCTTTGTGCACTGTTTTCCTCTTTTTTGCTCCTGTGAAATCAAAAAAGAGCTGATATTCCACCTGGTGCTGTCTGGTGCGATTGATGTAGAAAGATAACGCTCTTTTTGGGCCCAAGCAATTGAGTCTCTCCTCCTCCTTGGAAGGGTGAGGCAGAGCAAAGAAGGTAGGCAGCTTGATGCTTTGACCAACATGGAAAGGTGTCATCATCTTTGGCAAAACAAGAACCAGTTTTGGACAAAGCTGGTGTATGGAGGGTGAACAGAATCTGCATGCTGCCCACTGATCCTCCTGGCCATGGTGATGGCCACCAAGAAGTCTTGATCATCAGAAGTCTTAGGATGCAGCTATGCATGGGTGCAAGGGGTGAACACGTTAAGAAGGTTAACTTAAAGCCAAATTACGGTCCCATGGGGAATAACAAAAGGTTTGTATGTTGGTCGGATCATTTCCTTATACTCTTCTCCATCTCTCTAAAACCCATTAAACGCCCCTCCACTATTCCCTCTGAATCTTTCAGGAGAAACTGGAAAAAATTAAACTTAGATGTTTTAAATAACGCACTGAACAAAGACCACCCATGTCTTGATGGAGACATGGAGAGTATAGCTGAAGCCACACAGACCTGGCTCAATGACGCAGTTAATTCCTGCCTGCCCCTATCCCGCTGTAAAGGGAAAGTACATCGTCCCCCGGCCCCCTGGTTCACAGAGGCCCTCAAGAAAGAAAAATCTACCTGAAAAAATCTGGAGAGACAGTGGCGTAAGAACTACGAACTGCACCAAAAAGAGATTTACCGTAAGGCTAGAAACAGCTATCATTCGGCATGCATGAGAGCTAAAGCTTGCTATGTCACGACCACCATAAATACAGCTGTTAACAAATCCCAGACCCTCTTCAACACTGTGAAGGAATTGGCTGGAGAAAATTCTAGAGCGGAGGCTGCTCCTCTCAATATGCAGCAGTGTCAGGATTTGGCGTCCTTTTTCACTGAAAAGATTGAGAGGATTGTTTCTAATATCAATAAAAACAGCACCACTCCGTATAACCAAGATGACACCTACCAAATCTCTAAAGTTAATTGCCACCTTGAAGCTTGGCCTCCCATCACATCAGACAAACTGAGGAAACTTCTTAAATCTATTAAATCAGGTTCCCCCCGTGATCCCATCCCCATTAGTATTATTAGCCAACTGGAGAATTTCACCCTCACGCCCATTATAGAGATACTCAATGCTTCCATGGAGCAGGCCTCAGTTCCGGCCCTATGGAAACATGCCATAGTCTGCCCTCTATTAAAAAAGCCGACCGCCGATCCTACGATATTGGCCAATTACCGTCCAATATCGTTACTCCCTGCTTTCTCCAAATTATTGGAAAAGCACATTCATGAGGCCCTCTCAATATATGTGGAAAATAATGAACTACTTCACCCGTCTCAATCCGGCTTTAGGAGTGGATATTCCACCGAGACCGCCCTGCTTGGGGTCACGGAAAAAATAAGAGAGCTCAGAGATGATGGTCAAACGGTGGCACTGGTCCTATTGGACCTAAGCGCGGCTTTCGACACCATCTCTCACTCCAGACTACTTGTTAGGTTGGAGGAGAGTGGTGTCGAGGGCAGGGCGTTAGAATGGGTTAAATCATACTTATCCCTACGCACCTTCCAGATCACCTCTGCTGAGGCTTGTTCGGACGTTTTCAATTCTCCTCATGGTGTACCACAAGGATCCATTCTGAGCCCCCTGTTGTTTAATTTGTACCTTCGCCCACTAGCCAACATTGCAGAAAATTTCGGTCTTGTGTTGATGACTTATGCAGACGATTCTCAGATTCTGTTTTCACTCTCCAAAGCTGACCCGTCTGCTCCATCTGCACTTAAAACAGGCCTTCATGAAATCTTCTGCTGGATGTCGGATAACCAACTTAAATTAAATGGGGAAAAAACAGAGATCCTTCTCTTAGGGAACAGTAAAGATCTCTGGAGTGATCCCCACTGGCCAACCTCACTGGGCAAGCTCCCGGCTCCAGCCACTCAGGTTAGAAATCTCGGGGTCATCATAGATGATAATCTATCCATGGCACAGCAAGCCAACAAAGTGGCTGGAATATGTTTCACTATTCTCAGATGGCTACGTAAAATCATCTGGATGTTGCCAACTACCACCCAGAAGACCGTAGTCAATGCCTTGGTGACATCTCGGCTTGACTACGGCAACATCCTATACCTGGGTGCAAACAAAGCAGTGATAAGACGCTTACAACTGGTACAAAACGCGGCGGCCAGGCTGCTTTGCAAAATTCCCAGATATGCCAGGATCACTGAACATCTCAGGGACCTGCACTGGCTCAGAGTCGAAAACCGGATCCGCTTTAAAACTCTGACCCATCTGTTTAAAATCAAAGCTGGGACTGCTCCCAAGTATCTTCAAGACCTTGCCAAGCCGTACCTTCCCAATCGCAATCTTCGTTCAGTTACATCAGCGAACTTTGCGGTACCTAGGTATAAACGGGCGAGAATGGGAGGAAGATCCTTTTCTTACTTGGGTCCAACTCTTTGGAACACTCTTCCCATTCAAATACGCAAAGAAGATAACTATAGGAGCTTCAGGAAAAGCGTAAAAACCTGGTTGTTCGACAAATAACTGCTTTCGGATCGGTTCTCCCTTTGGTCGTACCCTGTGCTCTCGCTTATTCGGCGCCGGGAAACCCTTGGTGGGTAGCTGTGCGCCTTATAAATGCTATAAAATAAATAAATAAATAAAATAAACCTATGTGGAAGATGATTTGGGAAATGTGTCAAAACAAGTGACTTGAAGGGAGGCTTGATAGAGCAACCGTAAATAAAACAGAGCTGGAAGAAAGATACCCCTTAACTGTTCTCAGAGCAAGGCCTTGCTAGGCTAATGACAAAACAAATAGTAGCACTTCAGACAACAATGCAGAAAGAGGATAAACATGATTTTAAGTGCACCATGCCACAAACTTGTCCCAACAGCGGGTGTATACTGTCTTTGTGGAGCAACAAGAGGCTGCCAAGAGGACCTCACAGACTACGAGGGAAAGATCGAAGACTCTCAACTGCCACAGCTCAGTCTCCACGCATGAAGTTGGAGCGTGTGCAGTATCCTGCATGCTGCTGCAATGGGAGATCCTCCAGAAGGGGAAGCCTGATTGGAGGACCGAGGCTTACGCTCAAGATTTTTGGATACCGTACTCAATCTGGGGTCACAAGGATGACCTGGGCCCGGTCTGTCCTGCTCTTCCTCAGAACCTGAAGCAGGAGTGGTATCTGTGGGAAGGCGTACAGGAGTGTTAAGTTCCACTTGAGTTGAAATGTGTTTACAAGCGAAAACCGCCTTGGAAACTTCAAAGCTCAGCAGTTCTGACATTGCACATTCTCGGCTGTAGCGAATAGATGTAACCAAAGTTCTCCCCAGTCATGTACAGAGACACAAAGCCTCCTCGCACAGGGTCCACGGCCACATCTTGCCCTGTTTGTTGCAGCACCTCACACCAGTGGTGTTTTCTGTAAACACCTGAACCAGCCTGTCCTTAAAAATTGGAAGGAAGGTTTTCAATGCCAAATGAATCGATCTCAGCTCCAGCAAGTTGATGTGGAGCTGAGACTCCTACAGAGACCAAAATCCTCTGATCTCCACCTCTCCCAAGAGGCCACGCCAACCCACACGTGACATATCTTTCACCACTGTGAGATCTGGGTGGGGATGGGGGAGAGGGGTCTGCTGCTGATCCAATTGTGGTTTGTTAGCCACCAATGTTGATCTTTTGCAGATCCCTCCAATATCTAGACTAGGTTAGAGAGATTTCCCTGATGGTGCACCCACTGGGACTTCAGGTCCCACTGCAGAGCCCGCATATGCCAGCCGGCATGCTTTTCAATAGGATGCACAAGGCCAGAAGGTCCTGCAGATTCAGTCTCACCATAATCAAAGATAGAGGCTGGCTGAAACATTTGTATCATAGACTGGACGTCCTGGACTTGCAGCTCTGGAGAATAGGTGCAGATTTGCACTATGTTCAGAATGGCTCAGCTGAAAGGGAGTCAGGTGTGACTTTTGCACGTTGATAGTGAACCCCAGCAAATGAAGGAGGTCCGCAGTAGCCTGGAGGTGAGTGATGACTGTCTAGGGTGATCCTGCCTTCAACCGCCAGTTGTCCAGATAGGGGAATACTGGAACCCTTTACCTCCCCATACGGTCTGTAACCACCACCACCATCAATTTCATGAGCACCTGTGAGGCGCTGGTATGGCCAAAGGGGAGCACAGCAAACTGAAAGTGCTTGTGGCCCACCAAGAACTGCAGGCAATGTCTGTGGGCTAGCAGGATTGGTATATGGAAATATGTGTCCTACAAATCCAGTGCTACCATCCAGACTTGCAGGTGCAGGGAAGACAAGACCTGAGCAAACGTGAGCGTTTTGAATTTTTCTTTCTTCAATAGTGAAGAGGGTGCAAATCTAGAAAAGTACAGAGATCTTCTTTCCTGTTAGGCACCAGAAAGTATTGTGAAAAACAACCACAACCTACTTCTGATGTCGGCACCCTCTTGGTGGACTCTTGGGCCAAAAGAGCCATTACTTCCTGACGCGACAAGGAGGGATGATCCTCCGTCAGTCAATCTGAGGACGGTGGCATGTGTGGTGGGGTTTTCATAAATAAAAGAACATAACCCCGCTGAATAATTTGGAGCACCCACTTGCCCGGAGTTATGGACTGCCGACAGGGCTGGTGGTGCTGGACCCTGCTGCCAATTGTTTGCCTGTGATGGTGCAAGGGCATTTAAAAAAGGTGTGGAGGCTCTGCCTGTCAGGGGGTGGTGGACTGGGCAGAGCTCTGGCTTTCGGGTCTAGAGACCTGTGGGAGCAGTGACCACGAAAGGCCTGGGCGGCCTGCTGGTGGTAGTGGCTGGGTGGAAATAGACATGACTGCTAGCCCCTACCATAGTTCTGGAAGGCAGAATGACGTTGGTGAGGGTCATTGGTGGTTCTCAACGACTCAATGTCCATGAGGGTTGTCTCAACATCCCCTGAGAAGCCGGTTGACCTCAACCAGGCTTGGCAACAGAGTGACACAGACGAAGAAATCACTCTATCCAGCAAGTCTGCCTTGTCCAGTCTACAGTCTATCGTGAACTTTGCCGCATCGCTGCGATTGGCAATAGCCTGGGTCAGCATGCCTCAGGTCCCCTCGGAGACCACCTATTCATGACTGAATCCCACACTGTAAGGGTGTACCGGCCCAAGAGGTGCACATAGTGATCACAGACCACAGTGCAAGGCTGGTGAAAGAGAAAATAATCTTACCAAAGGTGTCCATTCTCTTGGATTCTCTATCAGGGGCGCAATTGTCCCTTGCACAGGAGTGCCTGTGCATGGCGTGGCCCAGGCCTCAAGCACGACGTCAGTGAGGGCTTCATTAAAGGGGAGAAGAGGTTCTGTGGGGACTACCCCAAGTTAAAGCAGCGCTGTGTACAGAGGGCGGTTAAGGTCGAAGGTCCTTAGCCGCCCTCCGCCCTTTGACGTTTGTGAATAAAAAGACCTCTGCTTGATCATCTTTTCTCAAGAAGAATATCTTTGACGAAGCACGCATATATTACGACTGTATTGGTGAAAGGATTGTTGTGACCAACAGGTCATTTCTAATATTGCTTTCAGAATAGTGCTGAATTGACCCTTTTTATATTTCTGCCCTCCGCACCACCATGGTATAAGAAGCTCCTTCCTTCATAGCCATACTAGGAGGAGAGACCAGGTCAGTGTCTGGCAAGGTGTTCAGACAACTTACAATAAGCTAGTTCCTCATACCAGTTATCCTCAGCCAAGGGCTCCTCAATGGGGGCAGGATAACCATAAAGATTCCCAGATCTGCCCCAAGCATATTCCTCAGAGGGCCTATCAAAAAATGGAGACACTTTCTGTGACCCGGAGGGTCTTGGTCATTGGCGCCGAAGTCAACGTTGGACGTGCCATTCCAGCTCTGTATCAGAGTCCGGAATGGCTATGAAGTCAGTGCAACCGAGGGGCGTGGCACGACCGGGAATGGTGCAACTGAACCGGACCGGACTCTGGTGGAGATTGTGAATTTGTGACCGGAGCCAGTCCGGATCCAGGAATGGATCCAAAGGGCCCGACTGGCACCAAGGCTGAACCTACTGGGGGGAATCCAATTGAGGCATCTTCTGAACCTATAGACCCGAAGGCGCTCCAGAGTAGTCAGCGCAGCCAAGGATGTGATCTATAGCCTCATAGAATTCTTTCAATTGGGCGTGCTACTCCAGCTTTGGGAAATTCTGGAATGCACAAGGCCTAGACTAGTAGCATTGTTCCTGCTCTTAGTCTGATGACTTCAACCAGTGCAGGGAAGTTGGAGAAAGCTTCGACTTCTTGGTCTTCTTCTTATTGTAGGACTTACTCGATGAAGATTCCGACCTTGACGCTGACCTTCCACATGACTGAGACCTGGAGCGGTGCAGATTCATCCGGTGCCAAGCAACCAGGACCTTCAATGCACGCTCCTGGATTGCTTTGGGGTTTATAGTAGTGCATATATCAAAGAAGAGAGGAAACCTTGGTTACCCAAAGGACTAGGGTTCAAACAAGAACTATTTCAAAATGGCGTCCTCTGGGAGATCTTTAATCCTCCAGTCATTATGAAACCAAATTTTCTGTTAAAATCACATGAAAATTATAAAAATCTATAACACGAGAGTACATAGAGACAATATCCTCTGTCTTCAGGTGCCATAATGTAATACTCCCACAATTCTGACCAATACACCTTGTTGCCTACCACATTTTATAATGACTGTATTGTAATGAATTGATTGTGATGTTTTGGACCAGGTGAAATGCCTTTATTGAATATTTTGGGATAATTTCTGCTTTATTAAATTTCAATTTTTTTTTACATACAATTAGGTATTTTGTGCCAATACTTGGGTGACTCTGAGAGAAAAATGGGATTGATGTGAAGTAGTGTGCAAAAGGAGAACGGAGAGTGGAAGTGCGAGTAGTTATTGAGATTAAGCATTAAAGTTCTCCCAGGGGACGCCATTTTGAAATTTTTTATAGTACTGCAGTCAGGGCAAGCCTTAAGAGTCGTTGTCCTTCTTCAGGCACCATAGGCAAACCAGCTGGGTGTCTCTCACAGACAACTTCCTGTTGCAGGATCCCCAGGGTTTAAACCCCACAGGTTTCTTAGGAACATCCTTAAGGCACGCTGGGAGCGTAATTGCTTAAAAAGGTGTTGACAAAAAGTTGGGGAAAAAATGACTGAAGTAGCTCTTCCCCATCTGCGCTGATGGTGCAGAAAGAAAATAACTGATGTCAGTTTATTGGGGTAGTGCCTGTATAGGCACCATGCATGTCACATCTGACGTGGACAATGTTGATGTGGAGCTGATTGTCGCCACCTACCGGCGCGCCAAGGTACTGCTCAAGATTTTCCACATCCATTTGGATGCCTGGGGAATATTCTAAGTAAAGGAATCTGCAGCTAGAAGTCTATGAAATTAACATTTTCAAAAACAGAGCCAAAAGGTGAGGTTGGTGAATATCAATACACACTATTTTCCTGATATTCCATGGCAATTGTAGGTGAATAAATATTTTAATCACAGACTTGTGTGCGAAAATATGTTGTTTACTGTGAAGAGAGTAATTTATTAAATTGGTATCCATATCCTGTTACACAAATACTCTAAATGTAGAACATATTTCTGCAAAATCACACCTTTTATTAGTGATAACAGCAGAAAGGGCAGTAGGGTGGAAGGCAGACTGTCCTATAAGGAATCATGTGGTTTATGCCCTGGGGGTGCCTCCGAAAGTCAAGGGTGCCATGGGAAGAGTTTGTTATGTCAGGACTAGCTGAATGGTACTCTTCACATGCCTGCAGAGTCAAACAAATCCAATGTCAGGATAATAAGGACAGTAGATTTCATTGTTCACATGGCTCCACCATTCACTCTGGTATAGATCCGGAATATTGAGGATGAAAGTTTGAGTGATCGTAGTGTTGTGACCAAAATACTAAAATACTGACAGGTAAGTATGTATAGTTTTTTCATTATTGATGCCCCATATGTGTACCATGGTGATGTATATATATATATATATATATATATATATATATATATCATGTAAGAGATGCTCAGATACGAGGGCCGCACTCCACGAAACAGGCTGGTAACATACCACTTTATTAAAATCATGCAGCTTCCCTTCTCGTCACTCTGTCCCTCGGCCTGACGCGTTTCGAAGCCTTTGTGCTTCTCCTCAGAGGCCACCGCCAGGATTCACAGTTACTTGCCGTTCACGCTGCCCCTCTGCATGCTATTTAATTACTTCCATTCGCCTCCGGTGTGCGTTCATAATCAATTAGTTCTCATGTTGCATGCTGGGGCACGTAGTTTTTTGTGGCACATTCTCACCCTCCAGTGGGTTTGATTTAATAAAGTGGTATGTTACCAGCCTGTTTCGTGGAGTGCGGCCTCGTATCTGAGCATCTCTTACATGAACTGTAATCACGGCGGCTCCGGCCGTGGGGGCAACGCACCGCCGAGAAATCAAGGGAAGGTCCGGAGGAGTGACAACATTCATTCTTTATCGGCGCTGCAGGCGAAATAAATCAATCATGCAGAGTCTCATCTGGGGCCCACTGGAGGGCTGAAAAATGGTCCCAAATTGAAACCGGCAGGAATCAAACCCACTGGAGGGTGAGAATGTGCCACAAAAAACTACGTGCCCCAGCATGCAACATGAGAACTAATTGATTATGAACGCACACCGGAGGCGAATGGAAGTAATTAAATAGCATGCAGAGGGGCAGCGTGAACGGCAAGTAACTGTGAATCCTGGCGGTGGCCTCTGAGGAGAAGCACAAAGGCTTCGAAACGCGTCAGGCCGAGGGACAGAGTGACGAGAAGGGAAGCTGCATGATTTTAATAAAGTGGTATGTTACCAGCCTGTTTCGTGGAGTGCGGCCTCGTATCTGAGCATCTCTTACATGAACTGTAATCACGGCGGCTCCGGCCGTGGGGGCAACGCACCGCCGAGAAATCAAGGGAAGGTCCGGAGGAGTGACAACATTCATTCTTTATCGGCGCTGCAGGCGAAATAAATCAATCATGCAGAGTCTCATCTGGGGCCCACTGGAGGGCTGAAAAATGGTCCCAAATTGAAACCGGCAGGAATCAAACCCACTGGAGGGTGAGAATGTGCCACAAAAAACTACGTGCCCCAGCATGCAACATGAGAACTAATTGATTATGAACGCACACCGGAGGCGAATGGAAGTAATTAAATAGCATGCAGAGGGGCAGCGTGAACGGCAAGTAACTGTGAATCCTGGCGGTGGCCTCTGAGGAGAAGCACAAAGGCTTCGAAACGCGTCAGGCCGAGGGACAGAGTGACGAGAAGGGAAGCTGCATGATTTTAATAAAGTGGTATGTTACCAGCCTGTTTCGTGGAGTGCGGCCTCGTATCTGAGCATCTCTTACATGATATATATATATATATATAACTTCAAGATACATAGACATGGAAAATATTAAAACATTGGATCACGAGCAAACTGAGGAAGATGGCGGCGGGTTGACGCCGGCCGTGAGAGCTCCGTCCCTGATCGGGAGATGCCCAGCTGTATCGGAGCGCCTGCGCCCTCTTTAGCAAGCCTAACATCAGCAATTAAGCGGTGAGCACGAGAAAATTTCCTTTTCACCTTAAAAATCTTTTTTACTAATCGGTTGCGTTCTCCACCTCCTTCTATTCCGCCGAGACCTGACTTGGGATCGTGCCGATTGTGGAGCACTAGGACCCGGGGGGCTCTATGGGCGTGGATACCTGGTCCGACGTCAAACGTAACGAAGCCGGAGACCGAGGCGAAGGAAGAGTGACTGGTGCTGTGAGCCGTGCCAGAGTATGGTGTAGGATTCGGGCAGCAGCGGCTAGAGCCTACCCTCGACGCGGGATTACGGCGGTGAGCGGGTATCATTCCTGGGCCAGAGAGGAGGGGGGTAACTTGTCCTGTGTCTGCAATGTGTATACTACAAGTAGGAAGCCTGGAGAGTATTGCAATACCGCGCAAGGAGACTGTTTGAGGCCACAGCTACAGATCATTTTTTAGCGCATGTACAGGTCCCAAAGTGATGGACACTGACACTGACATTGACATTGAGTCTATACAGACCCCCCCAACAACACTGAAAGAGCTTTCTCCTCAACAGGAGAATCAGAGGAGAGTAAACGGCAGTAGAGAGATAGAGGAGGTACCGGGAGTATTAGGAGTTGCGGTCTCAGCCCCTCCAGTAACAAGGAACAGATATCTCCACCGCTCTCTACCCGAGAGAAAATTTTTACATGCATCTTCAAATCGAGCTGACTGCTTGCTCCCTGTCCCTTTGACTCTGCGTCAAAAAAAGAGAGAAAGGAGGGAGAGAAATAAAACTGAGGAGGTGAAAAAGCAAAAAAAAATTCCGGGATACTAAAACCTGCCCCCTCTTTAAAATCATATTTTAAAATAATGGAGAAAGCAGTATCTAGCTTAGATGTGGTGAGCAAGCAGGCGGCATCATGGACTGAGACACAGAAGCTTCCTACTGCCCCTATTGCTTGCTCCGGACCCTCTGTGTTGTCTCAAAATAAGTATACTCCTTTGTTGTTAGAGCCGGAGACAAACTTGGGAGATCCCACGTCCAGTATTGATTTGCAGGATAGTAGGCGGGAGAATTCTACCTCTCAGGCTCCTGTAGTGCCTCCGCCGGGTACCACCTTACAATCACCAGCTAGCACTTCTGGCGATCCTTCAGCTGATGCAGCCGATTCCTCAGTGGTAGCTGTTTTAAGAGCGTCACACCAACAGCAACAGCAAGAGGGGAACGAAAGTATGGAGAGCCTACTTCGATCTTTACGTGAAGATCTTTAGCAAAACCTTTACGTGAAGATCTTTAGCAAAACTATTGCCCAATTTCGAAATATCTGAAGGAAATCAGAAGGAAATTACCGAGAAATGCACTAGCCTTGAGAGTAAATTAGACGACATCTGTACAAGAACAGAGGAGTTAGAGGGCGAAGTTGCTATTCTTACAAGAGTCTCGCAAGCGCACTCAAAAACGATATCTGAGTTGAAAGCACAGAATAGGTCTCTGCAACTCGATATGGAACGTTTGGAGATCCATGCAAGACGGAATCATTTGAAATTCCTGAAGGATCTGAAAATGGAGATGTAAAGTCCCTTGTCTGTAAGTTGCTGAGGGAAGGAGTCTTAAAAGATAGACCTGATATCAATCTTGAGCGCGAGATCCAGCGGGCACATAGAGACCCCTTTCGACGTCACCCTGATAGGAGTGTCCCTAGGAAAATGTTGGTAAATTTCCTCTCGTATTCAGTAAAAGAACTGATTCTAGGTAGGGCTCTTGTTGACTCATCACTTCAGATTGACTCCTCTAAGTATTTAATTCGCTCTGTCGTAGGCAGAGTGACAGCACAAAGGCAGTGGGAATTGGGGTCCCGGATGCAGGAACTAAGAAGTTTAGGGGCACAGGTCATGATGAAATTTCCAGCGTTTTTACGGGTGGTATGGAGAAATAAAACGTACAATTTTGCGTCCACCCAGAAGTCGATAGCTTTTTTATTAGTTTGAAAGAAGCTCAACGTTAGATACTTATCACAATAAATTATATGAGAGGAGTATATATCGTAAAAATCAGACTTTGAAAGTACACTGGGTTAATATGATTGGACTTTACGTCATAAAAATATTCCCTTTGGGCAACTTAATTCAAAGACAGAAGTTTTAACTGACACATACACATAAATTTAACCACACACAAATCTATCTATTGAAGCAATGCATATAAACAATAATAATAACCAATTACATTGAGCTAGCACAGTTTATTCATTTACATAAAAACATAAATAAAATACAATAAAATTTAAAATTAAAATTGGGAACACAGACAATATAATGTGGGAACAAATGATACACCGATATTCATAAGTCTTGGGAATACAGTTAATATTTTCCTGATGAAGGCGGCTAAATCGTCACTGTCCGCCGAAACGCGTTGAGAAATAAGGGAGAAGTACACCATATATTAATTAAGGACAACTCTGACTGTTGCAGAACGTTAACCTTTATTGTGCACTTTCCCTTTTTTGTTAATAGGAAGTATTGATGAATATTGGTGTATCATTTGTTCCCACATTATATTGTCTGTGGTCCCAATTTTAATTTTAAATTTTATTGTATTTTATTTATGTTTTTATGTAAATGAATAAACTGTGCTAGCTCAATGTAATTAGTTATTATTATTGTTTATATGCATTGCTTCAATAGATAGATTTGTGTGTGGTTAAATTTATGTGTATGTGTCAGTTAAAACTTCTGTCTTTGAATTAAGTTGCCCAAAGGGAATATTTTTATGACGTAAAGTCAGTCTTGGTACCCTATCCCTTTGGTGTTGGGGTCCCTCTCTCTTTTATTAGAGTTAATATGATTGGAGCCAGCTTGGTGGGGTGAAGCTCTAATAAAAGCTTTTGAAAATATCCTGGGTGTGCAGCTCCTTTTGCGCTTAAAAATGATTATGGGTCTGGATCCGACCCCTGAGCGAAGCACACGCTGACGAGCGCTCTCCTTTTCTGCCTGGATCACTTTGTGTTGAAAAAAAAAAATATATATATATATATATATATAGGTGTGTAAAAAAAATGGAGAAATGTATTTAAAGGGGAAAAAATAAAATAAAAAATAGCGCAAAATATAAGATGAAAAATAGGTGCAGGTATACTATATCATATAGCGGACACTTACTAGGGGCAGAATCCAGATTAGTGATAGGGCCCTCAAATGGCGATATAATCGCAAAGGCTCAAAAGGGGGGGGTTCCTCAAAGGGGGAGGAGGGAGGTGGGGGGGGGGTTGTTAAAGAGAAAAAAAATTCCTCATGTATCCATAAAATCTGAGACAGCCATGAATCAAGTTTTAAATAGAGTACATATAAGGAATGGAGCCAAACTGTTTATTAGATACCCTTCCCCCCATTATGACCAATATTGCGAATAAAATAAAAATAATAAGTTGGAACGTTAACGGTTGAGGGAGGGTAGGAAGTTTAATAGAGTTTGCGAATTTTTGAATAAATCAGGGGCTCATATTTTACTTCTAGAAGAAACTCATCTTGAGCAGCAGGAATGTAAGACTGCTTTTAAGAACCAAAAGTGGGTACAGGATCTCCTTTGCTCTAAAAAAAAGTGGCAGCACCAGAAGAGTGGCTATAATTATTCGAGTCAATAGTGGGATAAGAGTCGAGAAATACGAAACTGATCATACAGGCAGATGGCTGACTGCATCCTTAGTCATAAAAAATACACGGTTGACATGTGCAACATATTATGGTCCAAATCAGGATTCTCCAGAGGTCCTGATAAGCCTAAAAACTAGTTTTCTTGACTTGAATGCTCCTGTTATTCTAGGTGGTGATTTTAATCTAGTATTTGATCCAAGTCTGGATCGTACCTCCAGGGTTGCTTCCCCCCCATTGCATAAATCAAAGAGAGAGCTTAGAAATATAATGAGGGACTTCAATTTATTGGATGTCTGGAGGGTTAAGAATCATAAAGATAGAGACTATTCATTTTATAGCCACAGACATAGACATCACTTGCGTATTGATTTCTTCCTTATTGATCAAGGTCTACTTTCTGAGACCATGTCCACTTCTTATACACCGGCCATATTATCTGACCGTTCCATGGTAGAACTAACGGTCAAACTTTCGCAGGGTACACAAGTTAGACAGTGGACCTTAGATAGATCCTTACTCCTACAAGAAGGGGTAAAAAATGACCTGCTGAAGCAAATGGTTGAGTATTTTAAGTTTAATAGTGCTACTGCATCCGATCAAACTGTATGGGAAGCCTTCAAGTCTTATTTAAGGGGGGTATTCACCACCATAATGATAAAGAGAAATAAGACAAGGAGGAAGATAGAGGAAGATTCTGTATTCAAAATAAAACAAAAAGAGCAACAGCTACAGAACGCCTCATTAGAACAGCAGGCTAATCTGGTTGCCATACAGAAAGAGTTAGAGAGCTTAAAAGCTAAATATCAGGCTAACCTGGATAAAATCATTAAAGACAGGTGGGATGCAAGTAAACTACAGAATTTCTCCTATGGAGAAAAATGTGGACGCCTTTTGGCATGGAAGGCTAGATCTGATAGAGCAAGAAATCAAATCAGTGGATTAAAGATACAGAGTTCTGGAGCTATATCATATGATAATGATGAGATCTCTGAAGAAGTTAAAATATATATGCAGAATCTATACACGGGGAATAATGATAAAACAACCGAAGGTGCAGTTAATTGGCTAGAGGGGCTACGCCTTCCACAGTTAACTGAGGTAGATAGTTTGTTTTTGGGTTCTGTCATTAAAGAGGGGAAGGTCCACAATCAGTTGAAAAGAATGGCTAAAGGAAAAGCTGCCGGCCCAGACGGGCTCCCCGTGGAAGTATACTAAATAGGATCAGATATCGTTGTTCCTGTCCTTACGTCCTTATTCAACAAAATACATCAGGAAGGAGAGCCTATTCCACAAACCTGGTTGGAGGCCACAGTCACGCTTGTTCTGAAGCCCAATAAGGACCCCTTGATCGTCGAGTCCTATAGGCCAATCTCGCTGCTAAATACTGATTATAAAATCTTTGCAGGTGTTCTGGCGGCGAGATTGGCCAAAGTAATTAAGTATGTGGTCCACGAGGATCAGAGGGGTTTTATGCCAGGTAGGCAGCTGAACGAGCTGACTTTCCAGGCCATTGCTGCAATCGATTTTGCTACAGAGGGGGAAATTCCCTATAACTATCGTAGCAATCGACGCCGCCAAGGCTTTCGACCAAGTTAATTGGCTGTATCTGTGGGAAGCTCTATCGAGATTTGGTATCCCAACAATTGTTATAGTATCTATAAAAGCACTATACTGGAGTTCTGGACTTTTTGGTTCCGTCCAGAGGTGTCAGGGATAACACCCGAAGACCCCGGAGTTCCACCTGTCTCGGTGCACAAACAAACAGAAACACGGGCTTCTCGATGGTGGCGTCAAAGACCAAAGGTTTATTACTGCAGGGACACAGAAGTCACAGAAACTACACATGGGCAGTATCTAGGAGCCTGTTCAATTTGTACAAAGAGGGTTGCTCCTTATATACTAAATATTGGGCTTCAGGCAAATTCTTTACATGTTACCACAGTTCTAAACATTCGTGTCTTAAACAATAAATATTTGGCGTTGCACAGGAATCGTCAACAGTATCTGATGTCAAAACATTACGAATGAGGGGGTTCCCACTAGTCCATCATAATCCCATGTCAATTCTTCATTCAAGACCCGGACCGCCTCATTGTAAATTTCGTTACCTCCCCCTAATAAAGGCCCAGAAGGAAAGGAGCAGAGCCAGGTGCAGAAGATAGAAAGACAGGATAAGAAATGTTTGTGGGTCGTAAATGGGCACGGTTACCAGCTTCGGCCGCCTAATCATGATCAAGCCAACGAACACAAGAACCAGTATAGCAGGACTGGCCTCAGGCTGGGGAGGCAGTTCTTGCCGAGTCATGCTGCCACAGCGTTGCTGGCCTAAGGTGCACGTGTCACTAGCAAGGTGAATCGCCGGTTAAGACCTACGTGTCCTTAAATAAGAAGAAGTCATTGCGTGTCCATTGACTATGTGAGGGCAAGGAATACAAAATGGCTTCCGTGTTCTAAGATGGATGCCATGGGTGAATCACAAATGTGTTGGTAACAGGAGTGCTCTTGCTCGTAGTATAACGAAAACACCAGGATATACTAAATGGATCATTTGCGGTTCACTGATACCAAAATTATGTATTTACGACAATGTTACAAACACGAGTAAAATCGTCACGGAACCTCAATACCTTAATCCTAAGGCCAAGATTCTTGTCAACAGTTTACTCACAGATTGGGTTCAAATAACACGTGGCACTAGACAGGGGTGCCCCCTCCCCCCCTTATTGTTTAATTTATATATAGAACCCTTAGTTATCCAGTTAAGATCGGATGTGTTAAGTAAACCTTTCTCCATGACTGAATTAGATTTAAAATTGGCTTTATACGCGGATGATCTTTTAATGTTTACTTCCAATCCGGAGGTAGCAATCCCCCGACTTTTTGATCAAGCAGAAGCTTTTGGAGAGGTTTCGGGATATAGAATTAATAAAGAAAAAACGGAGATCATGCAGTGGAACCAGGAGGTTCTATTCCCCGAAACGAAGCCCCAGATGAGATATCTTGGAATACATCTGGTTCAGAACATCTCAGAGACATCTAAAGTAAATCTGGATAGATTCTACAAGGACATCTGTGGGCTCTTGCATCGTTGGTCCGGACTGTCACTAAACATCTTCGGGAGAGTGAACCTGGTAAAGATGGTTATTTTGCCAAAGGTTACTTTCTTGTTTAATTCAATACCCTTGACATTCAGCCCAAAAGATATAGCCAAATTACAGGGAAAGATTGGATCTTTCATCTGGAACTCAAAATCGCCTAGAATCTCCTTGAAAAAATTGAGAAGAAAACTGAAAACAGGAGGACTTGCCATGCCAGACATACTTCACTATTGCTATTCCTTTCATTTTAAAAATTTCAGACTAATGGCTGATAAAGCCGACACGTCTTGTTTGGGCCGTTTATTTCAGGCATTACTACATTGTATTCCCCAAGGACATGAATTCTTCTTATTTAAATTTGGGGACCCTAGATTTTACAAGAAGGTTACATTAAAGGTTTTAGGTGCGGCTCTGAGAAATTGGGTGTTCGTTAGAAAAATGCTAGGAATCCCGTATTACACACCTCAGTTCCCTATATGGGATTCACCGGGGACACCGGAATGCCTCAGAGACCAATTATCGCTTCCCCTCAAAGCAGCTGGTATTATGCAGTGGCAGGATCTACTCAATACCTCACAGCTTTTGGGGTGGGACTCCCTTTTCAGGCTGACAAATGGAACTCTCACCAGGTTCAAATACTACCAGCTATCTGGCTGGTGGACTACCATATCATGGGATTCAACAGCTAACCCTAAGTTTGACTTGGTAAAGAGAAAGGGGAGTTGGAAAAAAGAGATCTCCTTCTGGTATGAGGCCCTAAATAAGAAAGATGAAGTTACAGAACTTGAACTTAATAAGCTGTGGGGAGGAGCAGAAGGTCTGCAATGTGATAACTTATGGGTCCTATGGGGAGATTCCTTTAATATGCTAAATACAGTAGTGAAATCGGCTCCCCTAAAACGGAACCATTTGTTTCACTCTGTATAGAGCTTATATATCTCCAAAAAATTGGTAAAGATCACGAGCCTTGAATACTGTTGCCCACGCTGCAAAGTTCCCGCCGCTGATGATTTGCACATGTTTGTAGAGTGCCCAAGATTGTTACCCTTTTGGTCTAAAATTGAAGAATTTATAATAGAAGTTTTGGGTATACATCTTGTGATTACACCAAGGATTATTCTTTTTGGTCTGGATGTAGAGTATCACCTTAACGATATGAGGACAAATTCATTTTTTATGTAATGATGTTAGCTAGGCAGGAAATATGCAAGGCTTAGAAGTCAGAAAATGCCCCTACTTTTTCTGACTGTCTGAAATATATTATATATACTAGTAAGTCTGATATAGCGTGTGATAGCCCTAGCCAAGATAAGATCTGGGCGGCCCTTGTGGCTTGGCGGAACAGATGAGAGCATTCCGATGATTTCACCTGGGTACTGTTGGTGCTTGGTCTCCAACCTAACCAAGGGCTTCCCAGTTTAAAGGGTGTGGAGTGGATAAAGCAAACAGCTAAGTCTAGAGGGGTTTTCCTTCTTCTCTCTTATTTTGGGACCAAATTCTTGACGTTGGAACATCGTGACGTGGAACCAAAAGGAGAGGAGGAGATTCCCTATCTAGAATACCCACTATTAGTATATGAGGAATACAAAAAAAAAAAGATACATAGACATAAAGTTAAGAGTACTTACCTGTATGCACTCACCTACTTGATATTTTCATTTTTTATATTTTTGTCATGATATTGTGGCCACTCGATAGTTCATCCCCGATATTCTGTTCTACAATATCATAGAGATATTGCTTCACTATCATTGAGAACTTCAAATAAAATATTCCACAAACATCTTATTCCAAGAAATATAAGGGAGAGGCAACTGTGCTGTATATTGTGTTTTTTTCTTACATATCACGAAAAAGTCTAAGGGGCATATTTACGAGCCCCTTTGCGTTGTTCTTGCACCATTCAATGTGGTGCAAGAGCGACGCAATTAAAAAATGAGATCTTGAGTAAAAACCTCGAGTAAAGCAGCGCCGTGCAAATCACTGCATTGCCGTACTCTGCGACAGGGAGGCATTCCTTGGGCTTTAGGTGGATGTTTTCATGCAACTCGCATGGTTTTTGACGCATTCCCAGATGTACCGGAGCTAGTAAAACTGGGATTGTGCCAAACCTCATTACGCCTTCCCAGGAGATGCTTAACAAGGAGAAATATCTTTATTTCTTCTCTTTACTTCCTCTTTCTGTGTGTGCTGCATTCTGCAGCACACGCAGATAGAGGAATATGCCTTTTAGGATTGTTTTTGTGCAGGAAAGTGCTCCTTTCTGCAAAAAAACAATCCTGCATGCAACACGGTCCCCCTTGCACCATGGTGCAGGGGTACCTGTGTTGGTTCTAGGCACAACTGCGCTAGTGCAGAGGAAAAGGCGGAAACACGTTGCATTCTTTTAACCACATGAGCGCTAGCGAAATTCCCCTCCTGTGCTCATGTTTTAAAAAACCCATTATTCATGACGAGCTGGGCTCGTCATGAGCGTGCGAGGAGGCTACCTCATGACGAGCCCAGCTCGTCATGAGCGTCGAAGGGGTTAAATACGTCACATTTCTGCCCTTTCCCATTCATACAGCACAGCAATGTGACTTGGTGTGCGACGGGACTTTTTTGTAAATATGCCCCTGAAGTCACAAGTGTGTGCTAAAAATTTAAGAAAATTGACACTGGCCGAAACTAACATTTTGCTTCTGAGAAGTAGTAATGTATATTGAAGGCTAGACAAAACGAGTGCAGAGGTAAACAGTGCGACACCTTTTTATGTCCATTATAAGCCGCTTCCTAAAATGTGATGGGATGGATTCTGCAGCCCATCCTACACACATGATGGAAGATGTCCCCCCTCCACCCTACCCGCATCCCCCGACACAAGATACTTATCTCTCATTTGTCAACCTGTTGTTTCCCTTCTGATGGTTTGTGCGAAAATGTTATAAAAGCCTGGCCATCTGATACTACGGGCCAGATGTAGGTGGCTCATTACCGGTCGGTAACAGCCGAAATTAACAGATTTCGGCCGTTACCGACCAGTAATGGGCTTTTCTTATGTAGGGGCCGGAATTAAGGATTCGGTAATTTACCGAATCGGTAATTTGAGGAATCGGTAAATTACCGATTACTTAAATACCAATTCAGTAAATTACCGAATTCCTAATGTAGGGAGCACTCAAATGAGTGCTTATCCCATGTTAGGATTCGTTTTTTACCACCAACTACAAGTTGGTGATAAATAACGAAAAAAAAGCAAAAGCAATTGAATGCAAATTGCTTCAGTGCCATGTCAGTGCCATGTTGCAGACATACATGCCCTTAGGGCATGTATGTCTGCAACATGTGCACCCATAAACAATTGAGGGGTGCAACAGGGTGTCAAAGTGACACCCTGCCACCCTTCAATGTTTTCCCCCTTTTACCGAATCGGTATTTACCGATTCGGCAATTGACATTCATTCCTATGGGCCTCCAGGCCCATAGGAATGAATGGCAATTACCGAATCGGTAAATGCTGATTCAGTAAATACCGAATCTTAACGATTCAGTAATTTTTACCGATTTTTTAGCTACATAGCATTTACCGATTTGTAAATACCGAATAGGCAAAATTCGGTATTTACGAATCCGTATCCTACATGAGGCCCTATATTGGGTATTTAAGAAAACAGTATTCTCTGTGAATTTGTTTCTATCTGAAGTAGGAAGCGGTGCATTCAATAAACCACTTTCTACTTAATTTATTGGTCAAAAGTCCCTGCAACTGAGTATTATTTTTGAACTGACACACTAGCAAAAACAATTTCACAAAAATAAAAATAGAAATGCATAATATGAATACCTAAATGTCATTGCCATCCCTGTACCCTCCTCATACATGTGCATGCTGACCTACTCCACACAGTTTTTGTGGAACTCAATCAGTTGCTCTTTCATCTCTTGCACCCACCATATTATGCCCTCTTCATACTGTCAGAACTGCGTTTCTGCTAGGAAGTGACTGTCTGTCTCTTGCCTCCACAGTGGCGATGTACCGGGATCCCACGCTTCACAATATCGTCGACAAGGCGCAGGGGCCGAAGATTTCCAAAGTGACAAGTGTCCCGACACACCTCAAGGCCAACGCCAAGAAAGACTCTAAAAAGGCAGAAGCCACGTAGCCTAGGGACGAGAAGGTGGAATCAAACCTGCCTGCAAGCTACTGAACCCTGAAGAATAGAGGGCAGTAAACAAACTGTACTGAAACAGTGGGATGTATTCAAAGTAATAATGAGAGGCCTCATGTCTAAGAAATGGGGAGAAAGGGAAGGGGGGGTGGGAAAGAAGGGAAGAAGGTGAGAACAGAGAAGACAAGAATGGAGAGAAAGTGGGAGGGAAGGGAAGAAAGAAGTGGAAACACCTATGAAAACAGATTAAGGAAGAAAAGGAGTGAAAAAGCAGTGATTCATAAAAAAAGAGAGGATTAGCGTAGGGACAGTGTGAGGGCAGGAGAAGTAAAATAAATTATAGACTTAAAGTCAAAGAGAAAGCAGAAGGTCAAATAAAACATGTTCCCAAACAGGAATTTGTTTTATAGCAGCACCTGTCCCTTCAATGGACAAGGGTTGATTAACAAAAATAATTTTTGGGAATTCAAATTCCAAGATGGAAGTCAGTGTTCCCTAGCAGGCTAGCATCACTGCTTTTGAAGCCAATGAAAAGGGGGTTTGCCAATTGTGATGTGCTTTATGAACCAGGTCGTTTTGTGACCCTCCCTTTGAATGTGCAATTTGTTATGTGACTTCCTCGTACACAGGCTAGATCACAAATATTGGTGGGCGGTAAACTGCGCTCCATTGGTGGAGTTCGCGGAGTTTTGGCCACTCAGCACTCCGCTTGGAGAGCGGAGTTTGGCAAAAATCTCCACCAAACGCTGCTAGGCAGTTTTTCTCGCACACAGCTTGCCAACATTAATTTAGCAAATGCGAGCGAGAAAAAACAAGCACTAGACCACCTCCCAGCGAGATTTCTCAATGCGGGCGGCAGCAGCAGATCGCTACCACTCTTTTAAAAAGTTGGCGCGTGTTTTAGGAAAGCTGCAGCTCAAGTAGAAAGTCTACTTGAGCGGCAGAAAGAAGCAGCATCCTCTGGTGAGCCGTGTGGTGCAGTTTGTGCTGGTTTAACAGCGTAGAAATAGCTCCCTGTGCTAAAAATCAGTGCGAGTAGCATGACGGGCCTGATATCCGCCACTTGCATAACTCTACCTAAGTTTGTAGGGTTTTTAGGTAACTCTATGGAATTCCGCTGAGTAAAACTCTGCAGGTTCCGTTCATCCCTCAGCACAAATTGTTTTCACCTCATTGTATTATGTGCGCAGCCCTAGCTAGAGAACAGGAATAGAACAGCAGGGCCTATTTTCTAAATTTTCATGTTTCTACATTTGACTTTCACCAGTTTGATTAGAGATTCCTAGCAGTGGTTTCTAAATTGCATCTTTTCAGTTGGGCATTTTCCCTGCCCCTCATGAGGCTGCCAGCAAACGTCTTGGAGACTATTTTCAGGTGACTGTGAACCCTGACATGGCTGTAAACACGGCAAAACACACTGCATTTGCTCAACACTCTGTTACAAATGGCATAATACCTCGTTTTAGGACTGGAAGACACGCTGGTAGTATTTTCGCTCATAGAAGTCTGAAAAAGTCATGGAAATTGCATTTCTGCAAGTTGTTCCATCTTGATGTGTGCAAAAAGCAAAATCCACAGTAATACTCGACTTCGTGAATACCGCGAAGCAATTGCTCATTCAGCGGTATTACCGTTGATTCACCTGACACTCTTTAATGCGGGTCTGAGCCGAGAGGGACAGAGCTGTGGTCATCTGGAAACTTCAGAAATGGCTGCCTTTTGAGGCATACATGGCAGCAGCCTTTGGAGGAGTTTGTCTAGAGATACTCACTTGCCTTCATTCTTGGTATATGTCATCAATGCAGAAGTGTGTGGATAATTCCCTGGCATTCTCTGTGTGCCCTCTTACACTGGTGTTGTTGTCGGCAGCCTTTAGTAGACGCTAGAGATCAAAGGGGAGAAAAGGTGCCTGGCACAAAGGGCCCGTAATGTGTAGCGCAGGCAAGAAGAAGATTGTGTGTCATTGCTGCTGGTGCATAGCGCAAGGAGGAAAGGGCTTGTGTGTCAGTGCTGGTTGTGTAGCTCTGGGAGGAAGGGGTTTGTGTATCAGTGCTGGTTGTGTAGCTCTGGGAGGAAGGGGCTGGTGTATCAGTGCTGGTTGTGTAGCTCTGGGAGGAAGGGGCTGGTGTATCAGTGCTGGTTGTGTAGCTCTGGGAGGAAGGGGTTTGTGTATCAGTGCTGGTTGTGTAGCTCTGGGAGGAAGGGGTTTGTGTATCAGTGCTGGTTCTGTAGCTCTGGGAGAAAGGGTTTTGTGTATCAGTGCTGGTTGTGTAGCTCTGGGAAAAATGGGTTGTGTGTCAGTGCTGGTTGTATATCTTTGGGAGGAAATAGGACGTGTGTCAGTGCTGGTTGTCCAGCTCAGGCATGAAAATATTTGTGTGTTAGTGCTGCTTGCATAGCCCAGCCAGGAAGGGGCTTGTTGGTCTCTGCTAGTTGTGTAGCTCAGGTAGGAAAGATTTTGTGCATTAGTGGTGGTTGTGTAGCTCAGGCAAGAAAGATCTTGTGCATCAGTGCATGTTGTGTAGCTCTGGGGAAAGGGGCACGTGTGTCTGTCTGGGTTGTGTAACTCGGAAAGTACAGGGCATCTGTGCCAGTGCAGGTTGTGTAGCTCAGCCAGTAGGGGTTGTTATGTTATGTTACAGTGTATTTGTAAAGCACACGGCTACTCCTGAGAGTGTACCGGCGCTGACTTGACCCTATAGACAGAACAGTGTACACATCGGCGGGTGGTGCATCTAATGTGGAAAAAGCCAAGTTTTAGCTTTCTCCTAAAGCTAAGGAGATCTTGCACCTGTCGCAGGGAGGGTGGCAGGCTATTCCATAGCTTTGGGGCCACAACCTGGAAAGAGCGTCCACCCCTATGCGCACGAGCTAACCCTAGGCACGAACGACAGCCTCTGAGTCGAGGACCGCAACGTTCTGGATGGTGCATAGGGCTGAATTCTGTTCCTGATATATGGGGCGGATGTATGACGTTACCACGCATACATTTACAATGCCTACCTTTACCACGCAATTTTTACAACGCAGGAACCATTACAACGAACTACCATTACAACACATTTTTTTACAACGCAATGCCTTTACAACGCATAACATTACAACGTAAATATTGGTAAGTATATAATATTTTTTAAAATGTAATTAATTAAAATTATTTTTATTTATTTTAATTTAATATTATTTTTAATTTATTTTTACCCTGTACCCCTGTACCCCAAAATGGTAAGTATATAATTTTTTTTTAATGTAATTAATTAAAATTAATTTAATTTATTTTAATTTAATATTATTTTAAATTTATTTTTACCCTGTACCCCTGTACCCCAAAACCCAAACCTAGCCCTGAATCCTAAAAATACCCCTGTATCCCAAAACCCAAACCTAGCCCTGAACCCTAAAAATACCCCTTTACCCAAAAACCCAAACCTGGCCCTGAACCCTAAAAATACCCCTTTACCCAAAAACCCAAACCTAGCCCTGAACGCTAAAAATACCCCTTTACCCAAAAACCCAAACCTGGCCCTGAACCCTAAAAATACCCCTTTACCCAAAAACCCAAACCTAGCCCTGAACCCTAAAAATACCCCTTTACCCAAAAACCCAAACCTAGCCCTGAACCCTAAAAATACCCTTTTACCCAAAAACCCAAACCTAGCCCTGAACCCTAAAAATACCCCTTTACCCAAAAACCCAAACCTAGCCCTGAACCCTAAAAATACCCCTTTACCCAAAAACCCAAACCTGGCCCTGAACCCTAAAAATACCCCTTTACCCAAAAACCCAAACCTAGCCCTGAACCCTAAAAATACCCCTTTACCCAAAAACCCAACCCTAAAAATACCCCTTTACCCAAAAACCCAAACCTGGCCCTGAACCCTAAAAATACCCCTTTACCCAAAAACCCAAACCTAGCCCTGAACCCTAAAAATACCCCTTTACCCAAAAACCCAAACCTAGCCCTGAACCCTAAAAATACCCCTTTACCCAAAAACCCAAAAATATTTTTTTTTTACTATAATTATATATTTACCAATACTTACGTTGTAATGGTATGCGTTGTAAAGGTATTGCGTTGTAAAAAAATGCGTAGTAATGGTAGTTCGTTGTAATGGATCCTGCGTTGTAAAAGTTGCGTTGTAAAAGTAGTCTGTTGTAAAAGTTGCGTTGTAATGGTTGTTTACCATATGGGGCCTCTATATTGTGGAAGGCCTTAAAGGACAGCGCCAGGCCCTTGAAATTAACCCTCTTTCGCACCGGGAACCAGTGCAGGGACATCAAATGAGGCATCAAGAGATTGCGTGTGTCAGGGCTGGTTCTGCAGCTCACGCAGGTAAGGTTTTGTGCGTCTGTACTGGTAGTGTTGTAAAGGAAGGAAAAATGGCTTCTGTGTCAATGATGGTTGTGCAACTAAGGCAGGAAAAGATTTGTGTATGAGTGTTGCTTGTGTACCCCAGTCAGGAGGGGACTTGTGTGTCAATGCTGGTTGTGTAGCTCAGTTAGGAAAGGTTTTGTGTCTGACTACTGGTTGTGCAGCTCAGGCACAAAAAGATCTAGTATAGCATCACTGGGTGTGTAACTCAGGCAGCAGAGGTCTTGTTTTTAGTGCTGATTGTGTTGCTCCAGAAACAAATTGGTTCTCTGTAGGATTAATCATATTCTCAATCACAACTCTACACTAGAGACTTAGTTCACTGTTGGAGGCAAAAGTTTTGTCGTATGTATATGCGTATGCTAATCTCAATTCCGCATGGCTGTCAGGCAAAGAGGAGGGATTCATTCCCCCAAGCCCTGCTATCAGCATTATGCTGAAGCAGGGGTGTCTGAATCGGAAGCGATGCCATGGATTTTATGAGTCAAACAAATCCTTGTGAAGTGCCCTGAGGTGGTCCAGAGTAAAGGGGCCGAAACGTGTCAACCAGCTGTAACAAGTGGAGTTCACATATTTGTGAATGTATCTGACGCCTTTAGATTGTTTATAGATCACTATAGGGCCATATATAGGGCCATAAAGGGTCAGAGGGACAAGACTCTGACTGTTTGGGACCTACCACAAGAGAGGGCTCTGTTTGACAAATTAATTTCGAGGCAATCAAGTGAATGGAATACAGAAGGATCGTAAGATTTAAATAAGGACTGTGACAATAAGTGTCAATGATGTATTTATGCATGTGTTGTCTATAATTATTTATAATGTATAGTATCTGATTAATATATATTTACAATGCGGCAATACAATAATAAAGCAAAGGGTACATTTAAGTTGCATATACACACGACAAAGCTTTTGTCTCCAATTGTCAACTAAGCCTCTATTCTAGAGTTGTGATTGGGAACATGATCAATCCCTCTAGAGAACCCTTTTTTCTGGAGTATTTGGATGCCATGCTCACATAGGGTTCCTCGGGCACTCCCCTCACAAGTTAGGTTGTGTGGTTCGGGCAGCAGTGCCGTGTGCATCAATGCCAGAGGAGTTTCCTTTACGGCGACCCTGTTATTCTTCACCTTGGGGTGCTTTTTGACTCCCAACCTGAGAGTGCCCTACACTTAGATGCTGTCATTACTGTCCTTTGACTGGCCAGTACCTGCTTGACTGATGATGTCTGCATGGCTTGTAAGGGTGGTGGCCCTCACTAGTTCTTTAAATAGAAATGAGTCCTATGGTGTGGTGAAGGGTCACACGACACATGATGGCAATAGAAGACAGACTACAGACTGGGAGCATACAGACTAGAGCCCTCTTCACAGGATTTTGGCATAGGGCCGTGCAGCAAGTCACATTGGTGCACTGCCCTACGCCAAAGTGAGCGTGCAGGAATGCACAGTATTTATGCAATACGGTGCATTCCTGTCCGTTCTCCTTGCGTGGGTGCCATTTTAACAGCATAGCCACAACGCAGGCACCTTTGCACCGTGGTGTAAGGGTGCCACTGTTGCATGCAAGATTGTTTTTGTGAACGAAGGGGTACCTTCCTGCACAGAAACAATATATTGATGCATTTTCCTCTTTCTATGTGAGCTGCAGAATGCTGCACACGTGGAAAGAGATAAAAAACGAGGAGAAATGAAAAGATTTCTCCTTGTTACGCCTTTGCTGGGGAGGCATATGCTTTTGACATTGCTTCAGCTATATGTGATTTTGTAAATCTGGGGCAGTGTCATCACTCATCTCAACACCCATGACACGCCTCCTTGATGCAGAGTAAGGTAACGCAGCTCTTTGCACCGCCTTGCCTTACTCCATCTCTATGAGGCCATGCAAAGCCGCGCAGGATGGCTTTACGTCGCCTCATGGACATGAATGAGAGGCCTGCGCCACCGGAGCACCAAAAAAAGTGATGCTTCAGCGGCACAGGCCTCTTGTAAATAACTACTGTAATTTAGCCATCTCGCTAACACTGCGGAAGTATTACCCTGGCCTGTTCCATTGGATGCTCAGTAGGTTTTGCAGATGTCAACCTGGAGGCCTGGATCAAGGAAATGTCTTTAAGTGGGCGCTATCCCTGTTCACCAAGCCTTTGTGCTGTTCAGTGCCCTTTGGCAGGATCAGAAACAAACCCTCAGCCACTCTTTTATTTACTGGGCTCTGTTGAGGGACTTCCAGCAGTAGGGAGGACAACCTGGTTCTCGGAAGAGAGAATGAGGTGGGTGAAGGTTACCTTCTCAGGTGCTGATAATGAGCAATGTAAGGGAAGGGTGCTCAGCCCTCCCTCCTTCTTGAGATCCACCTCTTGGACAGGGTAGACCCCTTCAGCCCCTCTCTGTGTCTCAGTTTCCCAGCAGCCAGCTAATGAGTCATTTCCCCAGCAGGTCTTGGATTTAGGTTTGAAGAACTTCGAGGTCTCTCACTATAGTGGCATCATGATCGCCAGTAAATACAACATGGTTGCCATGATTGTCAATGTTTGATTTTTTTTTAAAAATGAAGCCCCTGAGGAGGACTCATATCCATCAGGCTAGTAAGGATAAGAAAAAAGTATGAAAAATAAGAACACGGAGGAAAGGTAACTCCATGATGTCATAAGTAGGCCTGGGTGGTAAATTCTGTTTCACTTGCGGAATTTGGGTAATTTTGCGTTCCGTGGAGAACGCGAAATTGCCCAACATTCTGCGTTCCGCGACTTCGCGAAATTTTTTGCTTGTTCGCGTTCCCAAAATGCGTGTTTGCGAGATATTTCCCCCGAGCATGTAAACTGTGATTGCGAACAGGAAAAAGCATCGCAAACAAACAATTCCACGGAAGCAGAACCTGCTATAGCCCTCCCCCTGACTACCACAGAATTTCTGCGTGTTCACGGAGATTTTTTATTGTTTTGTGGAGATTTGCGTAACGCAATTTCGCAAATTCCGCCCACCCCTAGTTATAAGAACAAGAAGGAGAAAGGCAGTCCTCAGCATAGAAGGAAAGACTGTTCTCTGACTTCGGAAGTAAGAAAAAGTGGAGGTTAAAGAGAAAATGTCACATAGAACAAAAAATAAAAGAGGGTAGAAGTCTGAAGAAGGTGGGAATAGGCTAGGAAAAAGCCAAACAGGAAGTGTTTGATGATGCAAGAAGGGACTTTCAGAGGGAAGTTGAGTTGGTGGGATTGAAGAGCCTTTTCCATGTCACAGGAGAGTTGAAGGTCGGATATTCAGGACACTGAGTGACTGCTGCCTCTTGCCTTTCTGAGGCCCTCACCTGAAGCCAGGGAGTACCTCACACAAACTATCTACGAAAGATCCGACACATGAGGTTGAAGCAACTTTCTTAAAGATTGAGATGCCGTGCTTAATTTGTAAAAGAATAAGTACCGGGCCTCAAGGTCCCGTGGCCAGCACTACTGAAGGTCTAGGTGACAGTCCCAAAGCTGCGTCGTGTTGACTCTACCTCACGCCTCTTTAATCCACCACCAGACACTCCCTGCCTCTTTACCTCACGCCTGCAGGTTCTTTTCATCCCTGCTTCCTCTCTTTGTCCCTGGTTTTCCTTTCCTCTTCCTCCCTCTTTTCCTCCTTTTGTGCTTTCCTCTCTCCTGCTCTGAATCATAGTCTGTTGAGAAAAAATAAGTGCCGATCCCTAAAAAGTCTTGGTGGCCCCGCCTGCAACCGCCGCCTCAAATGAAGCACTGGGGACGCCCAAACGGAATATTCTTGGCCATAGGGAGCAACACCCTCAAAGCTCCGAAAGCCTCAGGGTGGCTCGTGATTTTCTCAAACAGGGTAAGGAACATTCAATTCAGAACTGCTGCTGAACCAAAGCGAGCTTTCATGCGTCAAGCACTTCCGGTCACTTCCAGTTTCTCCACTCACTGGTTGGTGCTTATCTCAGTAGGCGGGATCTCATAACCGGAGGTGAAACAAAGCTCGGGCGTGGCTTCTTGGCTGGACTTCTAGACTGTAGCTGATGGGCTGGATTGGTTTCCTGTATTGAACCTCAGCGTCTCAGCGTCTCCTTGATTGTTTCCAAGGTTACTTAGATGACCCCTCAAGAGAGGCTGTGTAGACTCTTCCAGAAGATGCCCATTCAGTCCCTGGCCTCTTTCATTTCAGTGTCTTCTCACTCTACTGAATCAGACCTTTGGAGCGGCCGAGCCTTTGGAAGTTTGTGGCGGTCACAGCCTGTTGTGCATTTCTGTGACGTCAAGGATTGTTGTTGGCCGCTTGTCCACAGTTGTCCACATCTGAAACTGAGACTTTCTTCTTGTAATGTTTAATACTTTATTGTATATGACAATGGTTTCCACTGCTTTATTATAACTACCTGCCTACTAATGTACTCACAGAGAAACACACACATACAAGTACATAGACATGCGAACACACATACACACACACACACATGTCATAGTTTTTAACCCGTTTGCTGCTTCGAATTTTCCGCGCCAGTGCGGAGCGTTCTATTAAGCAGGCAGGGCCGCTTCGGCCAATGGACGTGTGCAGTGCTACGGAGGTAAAGCTCGCGAAGGCCATTGGCCGACACCTGCAGCGAACGGGTTAACTGCTGCCAAGGATAGCAGACCTACAGGGGGGTCAAGAGTGGGTTGCACTGACTCCTGCACCGAAGGAAAGATTTGCACCACCCCATCTGGGTTACAGGAAACCCTCTACAAGCCCCGAAAGAAGTCACCCTCCAGAGGTAGAGCCTAAGGCCGTGTACAAGACTTCCATGAGTAAGAACCGGACATCAGGACATTAAGAACAAATCAAAATTAATGATGGGGTGTTAATAACAAGATAAAAAACAAGCATTTGCAATGAAATAAGTCTCACATTTGCAAGAGTTTAAGTTATTGGCATTGTAAATGGCAATACCTTTTATTTATCTGTTTTACTAATTAACACATAAATAAGAGGCATTGTCATTTACAATGTCAATAGCTCAAACTCTTGTAAACGCAAGATCCATTTAATTACAAAGAAGCGGCCGTCATTGTCCCGGTAGCTCGGAAAGTGAAAGCACGCATGGCGCGCTGAATGTTGCAGCTGAGCTCGTCATGAGCCCGCAACGGGTTAAAGACTATAACAGACGTACCATGTAACAACCGGATTAAAGGGCCAGTCCTCATGGGAGGTTACAAATGAAGACAAGGCAATACTAAGGAGGGACTAAGAAGTCTATTAACAAGTCATAAGCCAGCATTTACGAAGGTCAATGACACAAGCCAATGACAAATATGGGCGGAGAGTGGGCAGGACTTCTATTCCATACTCCAATACAGCATGCATCAAGGAGAGGCGCATGCGCTACCCAGGCTCGACCTAAAAATGTAAACACCGGTAATAAAGAGACAATGAGTTGTGTGTCAGAATATCTTTAGCAAAATATTGCCTGAAATAAATATGTGCAGAAATATCCCTCGCCCCCACCGCGTTAGGATGTATATTTTCTATTAACCCCTTTAATGCGGGGTTTTTTCCCCCTGCTGTGCAGGGGGGAGGGGGGCCGCGCGGGGCGCCGCCGTGCTTGTGACGAGCTCAGTTCGTCATGAGGCACAGTTGAGCTGCACTCATGACGAGCTGAGCTCGTCCCAACCACACCCGTTTTGGAACGTTCAGCACAGCGGGGAAATTATCCCCGCGTGTGATCGTTCCAACGGTCATGAGCTCGTCATGATTGCAACTCAACCGTGCCTCATGACGAGCTGAGCTCGTCATGAGCACACAACGGGTTAATAACTCCGGCGGGGTGATATTTTTAAACAACATTTAGCGCATGATAATTGTCCTCGACCATATTTTGGTGATAATATGCCGGGATGTGGCAGGAGGCAGAGCAGATACCCGGATAAACCTCTTGAGGCCAGAAGGAGACAGCTTTGGAGAGGAGGGTGGCGCTCTAGTGTTTGTTAAAAGAGAACCAGCTGTTTTAAAGCCATTTTTACACAGTTCTACCTCTGACAATAATGTTGAATCAAAGGGTCCCTTTCAGGAAGCCCTGTAACTGGAATCCACCACGTGAAGCGAAGTTTCACGGGGTCCAGGTTCTCCTGGTTCGAGCTGGTCTGTCATTCTTTGGTTCTGTGGCTGAGACAGGAATCAGATTGTGGCATTGTGGTCTAATATCCAAGACTCAGCACCCTCCTCATCCAGGCCGGCTAGGATCAGTCTCTGAATGACCACCAAAGAACCTGGTGCGGCGAGAAGCAAAAAGCACTTCCCCAAAAGTGGGGTCCATAGCTCTGACCGGCTTCAGGGCGCCTAAAGCAGGGGGAGCGTGGAGAGATTACATGCACCCTCCTTTGCATAGGGGAGAGTTCTGGCACTCTAGCAGCATCTACATAACCAATACTGAAAACTAGGTGTCCTGCGGATTCCAAGTTTCTCTGGATGATGAAAGGAGTGTTCTGCTGCAGAAAAGGTTGCAGAGGACTTGAAGTGCATCTACCACACCAGTGATGCCAGAAGAAGTGGGTGCAGGACCACTACCACGCGCTTCTGATGAGTCGTAGCGCCTGCTGTTCCCATCGGCCATCTTGAGATGACCTGGGATTTTTTCTTGTGGCCAGTCTTGTGGGAGTCTTTCCAGTGACCCATCTGTCCAGTGGAGATGGGGTGAGCAGGTTGCAAGCCTTCCTCGATGCATAATATGCATAGTGAGACCCTCAGTCCTTCCTCCCTCTGCCAGGCCAGGTGCTCACAGTGCTTTGAAAAATCACCTTCAAGGGATGTTATGGGGTAAGGGGGTAAAGATAGCAAAGGCTAGCATAGGAGTTTGAAGGAGTGAGATCACAAGCTGAGCGTCAGATGGACCTAAGACACAACGGTCCCATCGCAGTCACGCCTACTTTCACAACAGCATCCTTCAGCATCACCACCCAGCCTCAAGAGGTGCAGGCTGGGCTGCCACAGACCCATGGGGCACAAATACACCTAACCAGCCCATAAGACGTGCAACCACAATCTTCACATCTATAAATGGACACACACAGCGCCATGGGCACACAGACACCCTCAAAACAAGCGGAAGGATAGGCAGACACACGCAGGTACACTCAAAACCCACACACGTTTCTAGATTTTGGCTTCATACCTTTCTTACACCCAATATGTGCAGACAAGACTGCCCTGATGTGCTCCTTTGGCCAGGAACTCCTCAATTCGGAGAGACAACGTTTCGGCCCCAGCTAACGCAGAGCTGAGTGGACTGCTGCAGGGCAAGACAGCAGCTTTGTGAATGGAGAAGTGAAGAAGACTGACAAGTGAACTCTACTGACTCAATGACAGCTCTTTCTCATGCACATCAAGTCCATTTGTCTTCCAGAGGACCCTGGGCAGACCCTCTGTACCTGGGGACACCTCAACGATGCCCTGCCCCCACAGGCCTCTATAGTACGCGATCTATAATCCTCGTCTTCCAATATATTATTAATATTATTATATTGTTATTATATACATTTTATAGTAAACTGAACTGACTGCATTCAAGCTTGCTGCAGAGCTGCACACTGGGTGTAATATTTATCATATATGTCCATCAGCCTAGAGTATGGCAAAGAAATATGTCTCTGCATTATGTCAACGAAAAAGCAAGGTATGGTTTGCACCAATGAGACAAAGTTCTTTGCACTCTCTGGGAACCTGATCTGCACAGAAAGGCTGTGGGATCTGTGAGAGAGAAATATTGTCAGAGAGCCTTCTACTGCTCTGCAGACACTGCTTTACCACTGTGCATTTTATTCATTTCCTCAAGTATGGGCTTTGGTAAAGTTCCTCTTATGCTTCACAGCGCTACATGATGTAAGCCAGACGCTGCCACTGGGCAAGAAAGAGACTCTACCCTGAATCTTCAATGTTTCCTCTCATCACCTGCCCTACTGCCCTGCGAGAGATGCCCTGGGTTCTAACACTGTGCAATAAAATGCTGACTTTTTAGAATTCTACCACTGGTCTCCAGAAGTTTCATTGGAGTTGTGTTTGTTTCTGTGTTAGTTTGCCTCGTAACATAACTAGGGCTCCTAGTTTTATGGTATTTTTTGTTAACATTTCTGTCTGTATTTATCCATATTTATTTTTTGGTCTTTTTATCTGAATTTATCAATATTAAGTTTGTGCTTTGTGTAAAAAATGAAGCTGCAATGTGAATATTTCCACATTTATTTGACCGACAAATGTTTGCTCATGTTTGAGTGTGCAATGGGGTTTATCCATTTACAGTACAATACAGGCATTGGGAACATTTTCAGTATAGAACAGCTGCAACAGCTGCACTGCTGCTGTTAATTAAGATTCATAGGAAATCTTTTTAATTAGTCTAACTCCCCTAAACATCAATCTGTACAGCCATTGCCTCGCACTCACGACTGGCAGGAGAGAGAATCATCCAAAAGAAAACCTATTTTCTGTATTTAAACATATTTAATATAAAATAAAATTCATAATGCATCAAATAAATCCAGACAGTAAAATGGATGGCTTTCTCTCTGTATTTATCTGGAAATATCAGTAAAAACAGAAAACCGGGAACCTTAAATATAACATACGCGTTGGCATGAACAGTGGGCACTATGGAGACAGATCTACTCACTTGTATTTACTGAGGAGCAAAAGGATGCTGACAAGAAAAGCTACATATAGTGAACTTATCATGGACCTCTGCCCCTATGGCACCTGGTATGTCATCGCAATGTCTATAGCGCATACATTTAACTTGGAATTTCTCAGAGTAAGCACATGGGATGCAGAAGCGATGCTCAGAAACAGTGAGCAGTGGCTGCTTTTCTCTGCTCATGTACTCACTTTGTGAAATTCCGAGTTAAATGCAAGCCCTTTAGATTTTTTTGCAGATTTATATAGCGCGCACTCGACCCAAACGTATTACAATGCTTTACATGAGCACCTCTGGATGTATGACGTTACAACGCATACTTTTACAACGCCTACCTTTACAACGCAATTTTTACACCGCAACATCCACTACAACGCACACCATTACAACGCATGCCATTACAACGAATATTTTAAAACTACCTTAACAACGCATTCCATTACAACGCATACTACCTTTACAACGCATACCATTACAACGCATTACATTACATTGCATGTAAGGTAAGTATTGGATAGTGTAGGGGTAAAAATTACTATTCTAACTCCAGGGGGTGCAACAGTAGGGTAGGTTTTGGATAGTGTAGGGGTAAACATTACTATTCTAACTCCAGGGGGTGCAACAGTAGGGTAAGTGTTGGATGGTAATTTTATGCGTTGTAATGGTATGCGTTGTAATAACTGAGTTGTAATGACATGCGTTGTAGTGGTGTGCGATGTAGTGTCATGCGTTGTAATGACTGCGTTGTAAAAACATGCGTTGTAATGGATTTTACGTTGTAAAAGTTGCGTTGTAATGGTAGTGCGTTGTCAAAGTTGCGTTGTAAAGGTTGTTTCCCGCACCTCTTACGTTACACAAGGACACATTAATTGTTTTGGGTAGGCACAGGGAGAATAAGTGATTTGCCCAGAATCACAAGATGTGGATGCGACCCCGAGGCTCGAACCTTGGTTTCCCAGCTCCAAAGTCAGCACTCTAGCCGTCAGACCACATCCTCTCCCCTTTCTTAATTTCTTAACAGCAGGCACACAGTGGTGCCCTCCAGCAGTGCACACGTTCACAATACCACCCCAACAGAGATGTTTTAAGGCATGGACAAAGTGAGCTCTGGCCCCAGGGCCACAGTCTTTCAGGGGGCCCCTGATAGAGCCAGCTTTGTTCTGCAGAGAGCCTTGCCCTGATGACCTTGAATAATTCTTAAACAGATTGTTTTAAATACCGTTTTCATTTAACTTATTTTTAATGTGGTTGATGTGTGTGAGTGTACTGCAGACACAATGTTGTGTCTATATTTCATGCAACATTCATTAAAAAAAAGTTGCTTTTAGATCAAAACTGAACTTCATACACGAGAAATTGGAGGGTGTCACAGAGATTATTTGCAATAACATTAGGGAGCTGCGGCAGTGTTACAATATTGAAAACACAGGTCACTATCCCTGAATATTAGAAGTAAACACATTCAGAATCGGAACAAGTGTGTCTGTGCACTGTCAGTGACCTTTGCCAAAGAGTGCACGAGAGAGCTGAAACTGGATCATAAAATCAAAGCTGATCCGAACAGGTGCCCCCAAAATATTTTTGGCCCAGGGCCCCCAAATCCTTAAGATGTCCCCAAGTTATCTAAGGGCAAATTCAGGGCGGTCATCAAACAAGCACAAACAGGTACATATGATACATATGTAACACATCATACTCAAGGGGTCAGGTGGAGGGACGGGGTCAGAGGGTAAAGGGCAAGGAGGATGCATAACAGAGTTGAGTGGGTCAGGCTAGGGGTGACTCTAGTCCTCCCAAATCACAAGGTGCCACTGTGTGTCACACAATAGCTACTCAATTCACATTGTCGCCCGTTGAGCGCACAATGAGCTGGAGACCCCTACAGACAGTAGATTTTCAGCGAATTGTTTGGAGTCTCTGCACCTGGGCCATGGCTCTGCACCAGAGGGGGATGAACCTTGCACTAAGGTGCTGTTTGATGAACAGTTAAGAAGGCTCTGGTCTCTAGAGGTTTTGTGGCAAACAAGTATGACGCTCAGTACCTGTTGTGGTCCACCAAACAGCTCACGGAGAGTGTAATGCAGGTCTGGTGTAAAGAAAAGGAAAGATTGGAAGCAGCAGGCTGGACTACGGAAACGCCCTCTACGCAGGAGCCTCGGCCAAACTCCTGAAACGACTTCAATGCATTCAGAACGCCTCTGCACGCCTGATCCTCGACATCCCTCGTCACAGCCACATCACACCCCACCTGAGAGATCTACACTGGCTCCCCATCAACAAGAGGATCACCTTCAAGCTCCTCACCCACGCACACAAGGCACTCCACAACACCGGACCAGCGTACCTCAACAGACGACTCAGCTTCTACACCCCAGCCCGCCAGCTCCGCTCCGCCGACCTCGCCCTCGCCACAGTCCCACGCATCCGAAGAGCGACCTCCTGTGGCAGTTCGTTCTCTCACCTCGCCACCAAGACCTGGAACACCCTCCCCATCCACCTTCGGCAGACCCAAGACCTGCTGACCTTCAGAAGAGACTCCTCAAGACCTGGCTCTTCGAGCAGTAGCGACTTCCCCCCCCCAGCGCCTTGAGACCCTCACGGGTAAGTAGTGCGCTTTACAAATGCTCTGATTGATTGATTGATTGACATTAATAGTGATCATGCTAAGATAATGAAATATTGCAAGAAATGAATAGTTAGCAAACTTTGCTTTACTGAAAGAACTGCAGCTTTGTAGAGTTGGACCACGTTGACCACAATGCACTGGGAGAACTACTGAGATGTGTTTCACTTGAATCCCACAGCTGAAAACTGGGAGAGCCCATCTTGTTTTGAGCGCAGGCAAATGGAGTTTTGTTTTGTTTTGTTTTTCGCATAAAATGTTCATGGCGCCAATTGCCACGCACCAGAGGAGGTTGACCCTTCCAGCAGCAATCTGTTTGATGAACAGTTAAGAAAACACTAGTATTTAAATATGCTGCAAACAAGTTCAGCAGTCAGTCCCTGATGTGCTATATGGAAGAGCTCATGAAGCGCGAAACATGTCTGTGGCTAAGAAAGTGAATAATGTGAAGAAAATGATAGTTATCAAGCTATGTAAACGAAATATTGGCAGAAATGAATAGTTATTACACTGGGCTTCACTGCAATTTTGCAAAGATGGACCACATTGTTTCTCAGAAGTTCTCAAGATAGGCCAGATCCTCCCACCCCTAAAGAAACTTGCACAATCCCATCATGACTTCCCCAACTACCAGGTCCATCGTTCGCCTACCTTATTTATTTATATGGCAAGATCATTGAAAACATGCTCTATGTTGAAATCCAGGATCCATTCAAGGCTAACCATCTTCAGTACGACAACCAGTCTGGCTTCAAATCACTCGGCAGCAAGAGGCTGCTCCCTTAAACATCAGCAATAATTTTCACTAGTTCTCCTGCTACTTTTCCAACCAACACTAGTCAGTCAGTCAATCCACTTTATTTGATTACTTAAAATCCTAAAAGTACAAAAACGGAACACAGACAACAATATTAAAAATCTTTAGCCATGACAGATAAAATACATAGGCAATATTTCAAATCATTATAAAACCCTATCACCCATTTCAACCCCTTGACCTGAAACTAGAAGAGGACCACAAGCAGCAACTTAAGATGGTAACGTCCTCAAAGTTCTCTTATTCTTAATACTCACTGCTGCTACCAGAAAGGATGCAATGTTAAAAATATCACCAGGGTTACACAAAGATTGAGGAAAACCTAGCGCTGGTCTAACCTGGGTGAAACCCCTTCCTCTCAGGATAGGTAAAAAAAATCTAATGCGAATATGGGGGAAAAAGTCACAAAACATCATAAAATGTAGTGTGTCCTGGGGCTGAAATTATCACATTGGCAAGGTTCAGCATCTTCAGGATTACACCATCCTTGATAATCCCCCAATGTTAAATGAATCAAATTAAAACGCAACCTAGTTAGGAGCCATCGGTGGTACGACTTGTTGACAATTAACAGATAAGGTTCAATGTTAATAGTTGTTTTTAACAAATAATGGTCCCTAACTAAGGGTTTGCATAACTCCTGTTCTTCTCGGCCCACAGACAAGAAGTTCTTAAAATTCAGTTTTACCCACAATACGTCCTCCTTCTGAATCTTATCAGGTTCCTCATTGAGTTCTGGTCGTCCTAATTTAGAAAACATACTTTTAACGTACACCGACCGTTTGATTTTTACAGACTTATCCAGCGCAGTACAATCTCGCAAAATCAGGTGGTTCAAGGTTAATTTGGGATTCAACCAAGTTTTGAGCCAGCAAAGCAACGGAGCTGTTCTCAAAATATCGGTAACATAACCTAGCCCTAGCTCCTGACGTATGGAGTACGACGGAGTTGATTGAGGTACAGACAAAAGACTCCTTAAAAATTTGTTTTCAGCTATCTGTATGCCGGCCTGATCTTAATAGCCTCATATAGAGGATCCATGCCGCAATAGCCAAAGACTTGGCCTTATAAACCTTAAGGATAGCCTCTCACGGCGTCTGGCACCCAGACGCCGTGCAAATCCTAAAACAGATGAGGAAGCTTGAGTGACAGCATTCTTTTTGACTTTTTGTTGTTGAACCCAGGATAACCTGTCATCAAAAAGGACTCCCAAATAAGTGAAGGAAGACACAGAAGAAACTTCCACACCATTACAATAAAATGTCTTTCTAGGTCTATGACCTACTGTCATAGTGTGTGACTTTCCATTATTCACAATCACATCCAGTGAGTTCATGAATGCCCCAAAAGTATCTAAAAGCTGCTCTAGACCCACTGCCATACGGGCTAAAAGAACTGCATCGTCCGCGTAGAGGAGAACATGGATTGGACACTCTCCCACACGCGGAATATCCAATGCAGCCTCAACAAGCGATTTGTCCAGATCGTTCACATAAAGAGTAAAAAGCAGGAGCACCAAGATACATGCCTGCCGGACGCCTCTACCAGAGTTAAAAGATCTGGTACAGTCGCCAGCCTGGGATAACCGAAGCTTTGATCTACTGACCAGATCAAACGCACTGGAAAAGTCCATAAAAACCATTGTTAGACAACCCTCCTTGGCCATGGTGTATTTGCCTAATAAAAGATGCAAATGTAAGCACTGATCTGTAGTACTCCTCCCACATCTAAATCCATATTGCAAGTTAGACAGAATACCCCTTTCATTTACCCAGTCTGTGATTTTAGATAAAATAACCTTTCCCAGGATTTTCACAGAGGAATCAATGAGGGATATCGGCCTATAACACCGGTGGTCCCCTCGCTGCCCCTTTTTAAAAATCGGAATAATAATAGATTCAGACCAGGAGGCTGGGAAGCCTACAGTACCCACAGCACAGAAGACATTAGCAAGCATTTTAGCCCAGAATTGAGGGTTACTTTTAAAGAGATCTGCAGGAACCCCGTCTGGGCCTGGTGCTTTATTACTAGCAGTATCTCTTATCGCTTTCTCAATTTCCCCCTCGTTAAACTCAATCGGGGTAATGGCCTGATATAGGGAGGACCATGGGGTGTAGCCCACAGGCCCCCTGAGCTCATAAATCGCCTCGAAATGAGAAAGCCACTGAGCTTCTGTGATATTACAATCCTGAGTTTCTGTATCCTCCGCCGAAAAAAATGGAGTGCTGATGATGGTCCAGAACCTAGAGCTATCCCTTAATACCTCCAAAGACAATAAAGAGTTCCAAGCCTCTTCCTTTATCTCATTTTTCCGCCTGTGATGGACTAGCTTATACTCCTTCCTCCACCTAACTATCAAATCCCTATCCTGGGGTTCTTTTTTCAAGGCAAGGGAAAGTGCGCAATGGGCATGTGAGCATTTCTCATCAAACCACTTTGGGCCACATTTAGGTCTCATTTTGGTTTTAGTAGTTAGGTCAAGGCTTATCTGGCTACAGATGTCTTCAAAAGCTCTAAGTACCGCATCCTTAGTACTTAGAGGGTCAATACAGATGGAAATGCCATCTGAGCAATTCTCCCATAGGCCCTTAAGGAGTGTGTCAGGGGTTATATTGGCCCATCTAAGCCTCCTCCCCTGATCACAGGGTAATACCTTAATCGGGGCCCGGTTCCTACCACCCATGCCCAGAATGCCACAGCTAATATCCAAAATTAAAACAACCGGGTTATGGTCACTCAAAGGGGATTCCCAAGCGTTATAAAAGTTAACTTTGTTCAATAACGTAGGGGACATGAAAATAAAATCTATAATAGAGTTACTTCCCTTAAACGTGGGACACCGATCCTCGGAGTTAACAAAGCTAGGTTCAAATAGATCAGCATCAGTTAAAAGAGACTCAAGGCTAATGCCCCGCCTAGTGTACTCAAAATGCGGCACCGTGGCGTAATTAAAGCCATATGGGTCGTCAATTGAATAATGTAAATCACATAAATGTGTATTAAAATCACCCATTGACAGGACATAATAGGGAAAAGTGGATTGCTTGGACTTATAATCTATAAGAAAATGATTCAGGGTACTTAAATGTTGATTTACATAATCCCACTCTGCTGAATTATAAATATTCACTAATAAAAACTTTGGGTGATTGTGCTTACTAAGCTCCAGTATCAAACAATGAAGGGGAATCAAACTCAAGCTTTTTACAGAGTCCTTTAGGTCCAAAGAGAGGAGAAACAGCAGGCCCCCTTTTGCGCTGCCACCGATGCTGGACGCGCAGGTACACAATATGAGCTAAAACCGTCCAACCAAAAATGTTCCTCCCTGTCCCAGGTCTCCTGAAGGGCAATTATATCATAGGTTTTTATATAAGATAACCAATTGGGGTTAATCTCTTTTCGACCTTAGACACGCAATATTCCAACTCATAATACTACATTTAAGAGTATGGGCACCAAGACGATCGGCATTGTTTAGCCCAGTGGGACAAAGGGCAGAAGTACAGTCCACATTGCCGATATTAATAACTTCAGATGTGGGGGAGCTAGCAAGCCCTGAGGACACCTCTAACTGTGTATTGATCTCAGGGAAAATAAGAGCAGGTTGACCAATAACTTCCTTTGATGTTAAGGCAGCTACTGAAGGCAGTCAATCACAGGCATGTAGGCCTGACAGGGGGGCAAATCTATTGGCTAGATCCAGGTCCACGAATCTCCCTAATGATCTATGAGGAGTGATCTGACCTCCCCTCTCTAACAGAGAGGTATGGCCGGGTCGATAAAAAAACCCTAAAGGTAAAAGGGATATTTCCCCGCGAAGACACCCTTGCCTAACACTCCCTAGATGCTCCAGTAAAAAACGAACGACCTGCTCATTAATAAAATTGACAATTACACAGTCACCCCCACCCTCCTTCTTTGAGTGTCCAACCTACGGTGCCCGTCTTGCCATTATTAGTTGGTTACAAATATCCCACCCTCCAGCACCAGCAAGCTTCAATTGTGAGTTGAGGCAATGCATGGTCTTGGCCATTAACTGGTCAGTTGATTCCTGCTGTCCGTTATGCAGGATCAGCACATTTTTCAATACCACAACCTAAGGGGCAGCAGCTGGCGGAAGGTCTAATACCCTAGGGTCATCCTTCATGGAACTATGAGCCAAACCATTAAGCACGGAACCAATATTACGACCAGACTGCCCATTGGCCAGCATTAGATGAGTGCCTATACCACGAGCGGAACAATTATGTGTGGTGTCACCTACTAAACTACCCCGAGGTCTATTGCCCACCTCCCTTGGGGAACTCGGGATTAACTGGGCGAATTCGCTAGAGATGTTCCCCTCCTCCGCAACCAGTCTCCCTATAGCATCCATCCCCGCAGCAGAGGATAGACCTTCTCGGCCTTGGATTAGATGATGAGGTAGTCTGCGGGGGGGATTTAGTAGGTACAGAGTGGCACAATACATTCCATGAAGTCTGAACTGCACAACCAATAGTTATCAATGAAGCTTCAATAGTATGGACATTAGGCACAACCTGTGATTCAAAGTTAGTCAGTCATTCTTCAATACAACCTAACCTATCAAGGATGGGCGAGAGAGCTGACTGGATTATGTCCCCTAATTTCAAACATAGGGCCTCATAGAGTCCCGGAGAAACACCCATCGGATCCGGGTTCACAGTACCAATGGTAGGTGTCATAGGCTCAGAGGCAGCACTTACCGGGGGTGTCATAGTCAGTATACCACTGTTCTTATTGATCTTCTGCATTTTAGTGCTTTTCTGCCTTTGCTGTCCCCCTCCTCTCTTCCTTTTTATTGATTGATCTGGCCTTGTTACCATAGATTCCTTCAATTGGGCTTTGGGTATAGGAACAATCCTTGTAGCTGCTTGGGTTTTGGCATCAGCAGATACACCCTTGCTCGCCTGATCATCAGTGGGTACACTATTTGCAACCTCCCTAATCGCCGATAAGTACAGAGATGCGTGTGAGCGCTGACTAACACCCTCAAATGAGCCACCAGAGTTAAGTCCTGTGGCCACACAGCGTTCAGGCGTACGTGCCGTAGACCAACCACCCAAAGAACATTGTTTTGATTGAAGGGCATCTAGGGATAGTCGGCGCTCGGTCAGAGCGATCTCGTGTGCAAGGACCGAGGTGGCCCTAATTAGAAATTGCGGTACAAAAAGCAGTGGTGATGGACGGAGCATCTGAACCAATCAAACACTTACACCCAGTCAACAGATCTGGGTTTAATCCATCACTGTTCTTTAGCCCACTCTGCCACCCCAGTTCAGACATGGCCATATGCAAATCAGTCTGACCCTTTGCCTCCTGGGAACAGTCCGACCCGAACTGCCAAGCCATGCCTTCCCTGGCCCGGAAACAAGCTTCCTAGGGCCGGTTTCTGGCATTTCAGCCGTCTTCAGCCAGGCTTGCTTGAATCCAGTGGCAAAGTGAGCAAGGGACTCACGTCTGAACATACCCTGCCAACTTATGACAAACAAAGCGGTACAAAAGGGGGTGGTGATGGATGGAGCATCTGAACCAATCAAACACTCACACCCAGTCAAAAGATCTGGGTTAAAACCATCACCGTTCTTTAGCCCACTCTGCCACCCCAGTTCAGACATGGCCATATGAAAATCAGTCTGACCCTGTACCTCATGGGAACAGTCCAGCCCGAACTGCCAAGCCATGCCTTCCCTGGACCGGAAACAAGCTTCCTGGGACCGGTTTCTGGCATTTCAGCCCTCTTCAGCCAGGCTTGCTTGAATCCAGTGGCAAAGTGAGCAAAGGACTCACATCTGAGCATACCCTGCCAACTTATGGTGAACAAAGCGGTACAAAACGGGGTGGTGATGGACGGAGAATCTGAACCAATCAAACACTCACACCCAGTCAACAGATCTGGGTTTAATCCATCACCGTTCTTTAGCCCACTCTGCCACCCCAGTTCAGACATGGCCATATGCAAATCAGTCTGACCCTGTGCCTCATGGGAACAGTCCAGCCCGAACTGCCAAGCCATGCCTTCCCTGGACCAGAAACAAGCTTCCTCGGACCGGTTTCTGGCATTTCAGCCGTCTTCAGCCAGGCTTGCTTGATTCCAGTGGCAAAGTGAGCAAGGGACTCACATCTGAGCATACCCTGCCAACAAGAACAACCAACAAGAAACCGTACAAATTAGGGTGTGCGGTTAGCGGCCATTAATGGTGGTCCCTAAATAGAGAAGCTCTGTGATACTGCCTAACAGAATCCTACCTGAGTCTGCCCATCCTCTTGATGATGGTGTTGTATGTCTCTGAGGGAGTACAGAAGAAGAAGTGGGGTCCCATCAGGCGGACAGTGTTCCCCCCAGCCATGGAATTGGCAAAAAACAACTTGCAGGTAAGTCAGAAGGCGTGGGTTGTTCTGGTGTGGCTGCTGCCTTCCGTTGAGAAAAGGAGGAATGGTAAGTTTTGCAGGGTGAGAGACTGGCGGTACTTCTGGCCATTCCTGTGATGAGCTTGGGGTCGCTATGGGAGCTGTGGCCCTGTCTTGATGATGGCTGTGAGCATCAGCTGAGGATTCGGCGAATGCCAGCAGTGCAAAATCCCACCACAAGACCACAGTTAGCAAGTGCAAGTGGCGGCTCAAGCTACTGTTTATGTTTTGTTGCATCTATTACTATTTTGGATGAAATGGCTCATCTAGTGGTAAGAAACTAGCACTAAATGCCAGGAGTCATTCAAGGGTAAATCTCTACCCCAAGCGCACATTGAGCTAGCACAAGCGGGTTCTTGCTATTCATTTTCTGTGGCATTTAGTGCTATTTCTTGGTGCAAAATGCCTCCTTGCATCTGTTCTGGGCCTGAGGGGTTATTTTTGCACTAAGAAAATAGAGCTAAATGCAGAATTACCCTTCTTGCATAATTCTGCGTAATCTCACATGGGAAATTCCGCATGATTACACTACATATAATTACGCAAGCTGCACCCAAGCCTATAATGTAGCCTGCATCGCCAACAGAATAGCCAAAAATAAACACCCCACCATGGGTGGACAAACTATCTTTAACAAATATGCCCAATCCAGCGGCGTTCATGCAGGGCAGCCGCTAATCGCATTTGTGGGTATCCACACACCATGGGACGTAGCTACTTCTCTGACTTTGGGCACTGATACCATCCTGCACACCATTAACGTCTGCAGAGATGCCTTGGAGAGTAAAATAATTAAGGTTGACCCTGCGGCAAGATCTACACCAAGCTGTGTACAGTATTAGTGAAGCAGAGAAGCGGATCTCCGAGATGGAAGGTACAATTAAGGCCCTGGGGCTGAAGATGGGGAGGGAAGAGTCTGCAACGAACAACCTGAGGTTTGTGGGGTTCCCCTCAACTCTTCTGGAAAACCTGGTTGCGGTAGCTACTCCCTCTGGATGCCTTATCATCTTGCTTTGTGGTGCAGCCTGCTCACTGAGTACTATTGGAGAGGCATACAACAAGCACATGGAGAGGCAACAAAGAAAATAAAGAGAGAATGTATCAATGCAACAAAGCACAGCTGATGTCCTTCATTGATGTATAAAAAGTCCTGTTTTAATAATTCTTCTTGACACGGTGATACAAATGAACAGCCAACATTCTCAATATAGGATAACCAATGAAACAGCCAAGAAACAGCCAACGCGTTTCGCCCAAAGCGGGCTTCCTCAGGGCAGAAATTTCTTGAATTGACAGCAGTCACAATTTTGGGACCTCAAGTGATAAAATACGTAGAGAAATGAACTTATTTATATACGTGTTCTATATAAATATAACATCAAGAACAACAGATAAAGGAGGACGTGACTTAAACGGGGCGCAAGTTCAAACAGGAATTTCCTTAAGCAACGTACTCAATAAATCTTTAGTTTTCTTTCAAACGTCAATTAGAGTTGCACGATTGAGGTGTACGCTATGATATGCAACACGCCCAATAAGTATTTAAATGTAAAACGTCCCCATTTCATCCGACCAGTATACACTCTCGCTTCCTGGCAACCGGGTTTCGCGCCAAAACTATTGGAGAGGCCTCCGCTGAGTGCACCACCCACTTCATAAAAGTCTGCTTTTCAAATTATGAAGATAAAGATGAGATCCTACAATTTGTGCAAGGCCAATGCAGACAATATACTACTTCAAGACAATCATAATCTTCCTGGAGTACACCCACCAGGTGCAACAGCAGCAGAAAACCATTGATGGGGCAAAAAGAAATTGAGAGCCATGGACATGTTATGTTAGGCGGATTTGTAAAGCGCACGGCTGCCCCAGCAAAGGGGCGTCCCGGCGCTGAAACCAGATTAGTACCGCTGGAGACAACAGAACGACTTATAACGAAGGAAACAAGAATGTTTTTATCGATTTGCGAAAGGGCAAATAAAGCTCCATTACAAGCTCCTCTTACATGCCAAGCTGAAAGTAAGCCCTCAATCCTGAATATTCTTTTTGGAGACATCGGTGGCAGCTTGGGAATGGGGGGTAGAGGGCTGCTCGTCAGCCTCAACCCCAGAACCTGTTTGGGATCCAGTCAGTAACTAATGGAGGCAGAAATTCACCCTGTAACAACACATGCATCCACTTCTGCAGCAGAAATAGATTCCACTCAGCGAAGCGGAGACTCCGAAACTCTTCACACCGATCTGGGCTGGCCCAGCTTGGGGTGGAGGTGGGTGATGAGCATCTGCTCCCCTCCAGAGTGGTCCTTTTCATGGCAGGGGGGTTCCTGGCTCCCAGCAGCCTCCTGACTGAGGGTGCGGTCGGCTGTCCTGGTGCAATGACAGACCTTGAGTGTTGATCCAACTGCTTGAGGTCAGAGTGAAGATTATTCTGTAGGTATAAAGAGTTCTGGCATTGGATGGACAGATGACATTTGGGCTGAATGGAATAGTAGGAAGGCTATGGTTAGACTCCCCGTAGTATTCTTCATTCTCTTTGAGAGTTGAGTTATAGTTCATGGTATCTGGAATGATGATGATGATGAAATGATTACGCACTTGTATAGCGCACAACTACCCGTAGGCATCTCGGCGCTTGTACGAATACCACCGAAGAACCCTTCCTGGCCTTTCCCTGTGAGGAGCCCACTCCTGGGCACCCCCAAGGTGAAGTCAGGCATCCTTAGTGTTGTTGGGGCCGTTGTAGAGATTAAGCAAGCTATTGCCCAGAGGTGCAGAGTGGGACTCATGATTAGAATAGGCACCGGGGCGAGAGTTATCAGGTCCGAGGAAATTGAGCCCGAGACCCGCAGAGGCAGGAATTGAACCCTGGTCCCGGGCTAGACCTCTGCATCAGGGTCTGCCGCTCTAACCATTGAGCCACACTTCTCTACTAACAGGTGCAAGGGAACCTAGTTGTGGTTCTGTTGCCCTGTTGGCAACTGTCCGTAGTTTATTTTAAGACAGGTGTTTACAACAGGTATGTCCCCAAGGCTCTCCGACACCAACATACTTTTTCTTCAAGAGGCCCGCATGGAAAACAATCAATGCGCCTGCCTGGAATGCATGGGATTTTCCCAGGTTTTTCACGCTGGCTTTCTAGGAGATCCCAGGGGGTGGCCATTCTCATCCGTAATCATGTATCCTTAAGAGCCAAGCAAATTTGGAACAATAACTTGGATAGAAATATATATAGCGGTGACTGGTGTACAACAAGGGGATGAAACACACAAAAGGTGGTGGGGGGCTGCTTACAATAAGTCTAAACTCTGGAACTCGCTCGGGGTATCACTACAATCCATTGTTCTTTTGCTCACTATGCCACATCAGTCTTGACCCTGCTTCTCATGGGAACAGTCCAGCCTAAAATGCCAAACCAGGTCCTCCCTGGACCGGAAACAAGCATCCCAGGACCAGTTTCAACTTAATTATGGGCTCATCAGCCGGGTACAGCTTGGTTCCAATGATGCTGTGAGAACTTCTGGGCGTACTCATGCCACTTAGGGTGGTACATGAAACACAAAAGGTCATAGGAGGCTGCTTGCAATAAGTCTAACCACGGACATCACTAGGGGTAAACCAGTCCTGAGCTTCCTGCGTTTTGATTAAGGGAGGACCTACTTTGGCAACACCTAGCTTACCCACAGAGGTCACCCAACACTTGAGCAACCCCATCATGACCCGCAGGGTCAGCGGACCTAACTTACTTTTGGCTATGGGGTCTGTCTCCCATGCCAAGTACAGTGCTGCCATGAAGGTCAGCACCCAGCTGAGGCCACTGGCAGCTGTCGGTATCCAAAACCACACCCTGAGCTCTCCACTGACAGCTGGGTGGGCTACCTGTGGGGCAATGTGGGTTCTTGGAGCCTCCCTTGCTCTTCAGAGTTGGGGCATCCTGTGGCAGATTCCCTTCTTCCACTCCCCCTTCTGCCTGTCTAGGGGTGACACCCTGCTTCTGAACAGTTGTCTGACTGTTCAGGACTTTTTGGGGGTCAGGAGAGGCCTTACCAGTGCCAACTTTGGGCTTCCCCTGGGGGAAAATGCCCTTGGCTAACTGAATCTCTAGTTAAAAGTGACTTTCCTTTCATTTTCTTACTCTTTTTCCCTTTCTGTTGGGACCTAAGGTCCTGATTTAGATCTTGGTGGACACGTTGCAAAATAATACAGTGAGACTTTATCATTGCGGTAAATGGCAAAAACCGCTAGAGACAATCAGTCACTTGCAGGTCGAGTTGCATTGTACCCTTACAGGATAAAGGCGGTGCGGGTCCCAGGACCAGGACACAACAGTCAGTTCAATTGACCTGGCCCGTGGAGCCTGGGTGCAGAGTTGTCCTGGATGTCCCTGGTGCTGAATGGGAGCAAGGAGGGGAGCTGCCTTTACTGCTAACACAGTGCTGCTGAGAACATGATGCAACATCAATACAATGGGGCCCCTGCTGATGTCGGATGAACATTGGATCTTCTCTCTTGGTGCAGTATCGAATGAAGGGTCGGTTGCCAGACAGGCGACTGTAGGAGAGTAGGGTCTGCAATCCTATGATCACCCAGATTTTTGCTTTTTGCTGCACTGGTTTACGACTTTCCCTGGCTGTGGGCCTGCTAATCAGACCCACAGCCTAGCTGTTCTCTCTATCCAAATTGTACTTAGGTACTGAATTGGCACTGGGCCCTCTCCAAGTCCCTGTACCCAGGGCTGAGGTGCACCCAGAAGTCTCCCAGGGGCTGAAGCATGTATTGTGCCACCCCTGGATTGACTAACTAAAACTGACACAACTGGCTGCACGACAGCTGGGGCAAGGTGGTGTACTCACCCTTTGCTTTAGATATAGTATACCTATATCTAACCCTAAAATGGACACACAGATCTCCTATCAGTCACTCCTATGGCAGGCCTTAACAATCCTGAAGGCAGAGTGCTTGGAATCGTGTGAGATGGTGCTCTGGCATGAGCTGAGCCTGTCTGCGGCTTTCGGGATCCATCCCTTAGCCGTTTCCATGATATCGCATACCATATACTCTTAAGTGCATTATAATCCTCGCGGTTATGTGCCAACTCTGGTATCGCTTTATCAAAACATGTCGAGTAAGGTGTCATACGAATTGGGATACTAACCCCTCGCCAATTCTGGCGACGGGGTTAGCATTCCACCCTTCTAGAGGGACACGACATGTATGTAACCCCTAACCCCGGTTAAAGTCAGACAGAGCCTTAGCATCCACAAAATGGATGCTGCCACCGAGACACAAGTCTGCCCTCCTGCTGCTGGGAGTCCTCCCAGAGCAGGAGATAAGGACAAAGGGTTTCCTGCCAGGGGCGGTGCCAGCACCGTCCCAGACAGGGTTTTGTGTATTGTAGGTAGGCAGGGCTTTAGAGGAAGGTGACTGCACGTGGCACCCCGGTGCTCACTGTGCATAGGCTGGCTGGAACCAGTTCCAGGGTCACTCCAGACCCTGTGCTGGGGAAAAGCCCGCCAAGGAAGTGGGTGTAACCACCCCCCTCCTAGTCCCACCCATAGGGCAGGACTTAGTCGCGTGCCAGCCCCCTTTTACAGGATAAAGGTAGAGACTGGCCCCCTTCCAAATCAGATCATCTTTGAATCCTGAAACTACTTTCTGCGAAAGGAACTCAAGACTTCTTCCTAAGATTTCTCCCTTGTGACTAAGGAGTAGTCACCCTGCATCCGCAGGCACCATCTAAAGAACACTGCGGTCTGCTGCAAGTCCTTCCTCCGGAATCCGACTGCCCAGCTCGACGAGAACCGGCTTCCCTGGCACCTCTGACCTCTACCCACCTCTACAGCCCAGCTGAGAACCGTGGGTGCGACGAGACCTCAAGGGACCGGCCATCTGCAAGACTGCACGACTTCTTTCCAGCAAGCCCGCCGAGTGAATTCCTGGTCAGTGCTTTGGGGTCCGAGAAGCCCCCACCCTGAGCAGCTCCAGCACCGAAGAGCAGCCCCCCAGCATCTCCACGATCTGCGTGGGGCCCTTCTGCTTTTTACTGCTCACTGCGTTGTTTGGCTACTAGCCCGCTGGCTTGTGGCCTTCCTGACGACGCCCGACGACATTTCTGCTGCTGGTCTGGTTGCTCCAGACTGGCCCTTGCTTCCCTCCATCGGAGAAGTACCCTGGACCCTCCTGGTCCACTCAAGACGCCATTTTAGGTCCACCGCGTGGGCCTTGCATTTGCCAAGACTTGTTGCCCAATCCTGGGTCCAGCGACGTCGACAGCAAGAACCTTCGTGGGACAGCTCGCACCTCCATCCTGGTCGCCGACAACGCCTCCTGGTCCGAGAGACTGCAGAGCCCAGCAGCGCCCACTCACCTGACTGCGGTGACTTCGCCCGGTGCCATCCTGGTGCCCACTTAATCACTGGCTAGTGATTCAAGAACTTGGTCCCCTCTGCTTTCAGGTTTTCTTCTTCCTTGATCCAGGCTTGGATCCATCGAACTTTTCTTCACTGGTCGCCTGCCAGCAACTCCTTCCTTCCAGGCTCCTGGTCCGGCAACGAGATCCCCGACGTCTTTTCAGACCTATGCAGCTGCAGCCCCTGGGCTAGGTAACTTCGGCACTTCGGTGTCCCAGCATAGCCTCACTATCCTAGGGTCAGGATCCACTGTCGTTTTCTTCCTACCAGGTCGGGTTCGCCCGTGAACACTAACTTTGCCTTTACTAGCCTCCATAGACTTTGTCCCGCATCCCGCGTGAGAGTGCACACTCTGCACCCGAGTCCCCTGGGCTTCCTAGTAGTAATCTAACGATTCCCTAGTCCAGTCCTAGCGATTCCAAAGCCTATTAGAACTGTTACTTACCTGCTAGTAATTCGCATTCCACTTTTAAAGTATATGGTTTTTCGTGCCCCTCGGGCATTTGTGTATAACGTGCTAACTTAAGTATTTTTGTAAGAGTTTTGTTGTGTGCCTAGCACCCTGTCCTCATAAAGAGTACGGGGTTGTTGTGATTCTAATAAATACACTGTTTATTTTCATAACACTTGTGTGGTGTCCTTTCACTGGGTGTTCAAGGGGTAATGTGATGGTAAAACAGCTGGCTTAACACACCCTCTAGAGTCTTAGCCTTAGACTGCTCGTATCCATGCTACTAGGATAGCTGGTCTATAAGGTTGACTTACAACCAATCATCAATAAGGGTTGTTTGGACTGATATATAGTGATCACTAGAATAGTGAACACTGCACATCAGGCCAACTTCTCACATTGGTGAGCAGCGGGTGGGATTTGAGCTTGCTGTTGTTTTACCACACATGCCCTAAGAATATCTTGTGAAAGATCACATAAGTACTAAAGGTACATATAACTTAGCTTAGAATACTCTGAGTTCTACTGAACCAGCTGTTGTAGCTCCTAGGGCCTAGCACACCCTAAACTACAACTCTAGCAAGGGATCAGTAGGCAAACATATAGTGTAGGTAAGTGCACCACTTACACCTCACTAGAAAAGCATGTCTACCCAGGGAGAATCTACTGAGACTCCCCTGGTCAGTGTTGACCCTCCACAGGTCACTTCAAGATATGCAGCTCTCAGTTTTCAGGAGATGAGACAAATCTGTGTCTCCAGGAAACTGAAGCAGGGGTCTAACCCCACCACTCCCTTTCTGATAGGTCTCTTAGAGACATATGATGCCAGAAAGCTTTCTCAGTTACATGAGAACATGCCAGCCTTAGAGGGAACCTCTGGGGATCCAGATCTCCACAACACTGATTCAGCAGTTGAGGAGGAGGATCAGGAGGTACTCTCTGGGGATGAGGTAGACAAGGGTCTTGAGGTAGTCAGAAGGCTAACTAGGACCAACTTAGACTTACTTGGGCTAGGATCTGGGGGACCCCCAGTACTAACCCGAAGTGGGCCTAACCTTGGAGTTAGGAGAGATAGATCTCTTTCTAGGGACTCCAATAGATCTCTGCACTCTAATGCCTCTTCTCAGGGGAGAAGGAATCCTCCACAGAGGAGAGTTACTTCCCCTCAGAGAAGGGAGCATGAGGCTAGGATGAGACAAGCTGAACTGAGGATTGAAAGGGAAGAAATTGCCCTGGCCAAAGAGAAGCTTGCCCTGGCAAGAGAGCAGCAGATGAGTGGGCTAGCTCCCACTGGTGGCAGCAATCTCCCAAGAGATAGAAAGAAGGGTTTAGATACTAAACACCTGACTAAAATAGTGCCCCCCTTTAAGCAAGGGGATGATATCCAGAAATGGATGGCTGCTCTGGAGAGGGCCTGCACTGTGCAGGGCATTCCCCAGAGTCAGTGGGCAGCTATACTGTGGCTCTCCTTTGATGGTAAAGGTAGAGATAAGCTCCTCACTACAAGAGTGGAGGATGCTAACAATTACCAGGTCCTGAAGAATACACTGGTTGATGGGTTTGGTTTAACCACTGAGCAGTACAGGTTGCTGTTCAGAGACACCCAGAAAACTCAGTCTCAGGACTGGTCTGATTTTGTGGATTGTGCCACTAAGGCTTTGGAGGGCTGGTTGCTGGGTAGCAAGGTTACAGATTACACAGGATTGTATAATCTAATGATGAGAGAACAAATTTTGAACAATTGTCAGAACCAGTTGCTGCACCAGCACCTTGTTGATTCAGATCTGACCTCTCCCCAAGAATTGGGAAAGAAGGCAGACAAATGGGTCAGGACAAGGATCAAGCAGAACCAGAACCAGAACCAGGGTGGTCAGAAGAAAGCAGACCAGAAGGGTAATGTTAAGAATGAGCAAAATGACCAGAAGTCTTCACCAGGTCCCCAACAAACCAAAGAGGGTGGGGGTCAGGCTTCCCAGAAGAAGAAGACTCAAGAAGGCCAGTCAAAAAGGTGGTGCCAGTACTGCAAAAGTAAATCTCACTGGTTTAGTGAGTGCACCAAAAGAGGAGGACAAACTCCTGCCACTACAGCTCCTAAAGCAACTGCACCCCCTAGTACAGTCAGTAGTGGTAGTGTCACTCCCAAGGCATTAGTTGGGTTAACCTTGGGTACTGAGGGGTCTGACAACTTAGTTGGCACACTCACTCAGGCTGTCCTTGTCTGTACAGGGGATATGGATATGTCCCCTGAAATAAGTCCCAATACTTTGGGCAAATACAGGCAGACACCTTTGATTAATGGCAAAATGGCTCAGGCCTATAGGGACACTTGTGCCAGTGTCACCATGGTGACACCTAACTTTGTGGACCCTGGACAGATCATGCCAGGTACTGATTTCCTGGTGACCAATGCCAGCAATGTCACTACTAGTCATAGTGTGGCAATTGTGGCTTTCTCCTGGGGTGGAGTGAAGGGACAAAAGAAAGTTGTAGTCAGTTCAGACCTCCCAGTTGATTGTTTGTTGGGCAATGATTTGGAGTCATCACAATGGTCAGAAGTGGAGCAGAGGACTCACATGGAGATGTTAGGCTTGCCAGCACATGTGCTTGCTGTGACTAGGTCACAGGCCAGAAGATGCCCCACTGAACAGGTGCTGGATCCTGAAATTATGGACCAGACACCTCCCAAGAAGAAGAGCAGTAAGGGTAAGGCTTTGCCTTCCCCCTTGCCCCAGGTTGAGGATCAAGTCTCTGAGGAGGCTGATCTAGAAGAGCTGAGGGAAACTGAGCCTAAAGAGCTTGAACTTGATCAAGTTGAGTTTCTGGGCTCAGGGGGACCCTCCAGAGCAGACCTGGGGAAGGAACAGTTGAGCTGCCCTTCCCTTGAACCCCTCAGACAGCAGGCTGCTGCTGAGGCTGCAGGGAATGCCACAGGTGCCCACAGGGTATACTGGGAAGATGGACTCCTGTACTCTGAGTCAAGAGACCCCAAGCCTGGTGCAACCAGGAGGCTGGTCATCCCCTTGTCTCTGAGAGGTTTCCTTCTCACCTTGGCCCATGAGATTCCCCTTGCAGGTCATTTAGGTCAGACAAAGACTTGGGACAGGCTTGTCTCACACTTTCACTGGCCCCACATGAATGAGAATACCAAGGAGTTTTGTCGCTCATGTGTCACTTGCCAAGCCAGTGGTAAGTCAGGTGGCACAACAAAGGCCCCCCTCATACCACTACCTGTGGTGGGGGTTCCCTTTGAAAGAGTGGGGATTGACATTGTTGGTCCAATGGAACCCCAGACAGCATCAGGACACAAGTTTATACTGGTGGTGGTGGACCATGCCACCAGGTATCCTGAGGCTATTCCCCTTAGGACCACTACAGCCCCTGTAGTGGCAAGAGCCCTAGTTGGAGTGTTCTCCAGAGTGGGTTTCCCTAAGGAGGTCGTTTCTGACAGAGGTACAAACTTCATGTCAGGATATCTGACTGCCATGTGGAAAGAGTGTGGTGTGAACTACAAGTTCACCACACCCTATCATCCACAATGCAATGGGCTTGTGGAGAGATTCAACAGGACCCTGAAAGGGATGATTCATGGACTACCTGAAACTCTTAGGAGAAGATGGGATGTCCTGATCCCCTGCCTCTTGTTTGCTTACAGAGAGGTCCCACAGAAGGGGGTTGGCTACAGCCCTTTTGAGCTTCTGTATGGGCATCCTGTAAGAGGACCCCTGTGTTTGGTGAAGGAAGGATGGGAGAGACCTCTCAAAAAGCCTGCAACCAACATAGTGGACTATGTACTTGGTCTCCGCTCCAGGATGGCTGAGTATATGGAGAAGGCATCTAAAAACCTTGAGGCCAGCCAGGAACTTCAAAAAGCTTGGCATGACCAAAAGGCTGTACTGACTGTGTACCAGCCAGGACAGAAGGTGTGGGTGCTGGAGCCAGTGGCCCCAGCAGCTCTGAAAGACAAATGGTCTGGGCCCCACACCATCATTGAGCAAAAGGGAGAGGTTACCTACTTGGTGGACCTTGGAACTCCCAGGAGCCCTCTCAGAGTGCTCCATGTTAACAGGCTCAAGGCATATGTTGACAGGAAGGACATGAGCTTGCTCATGGCCACAGATGAGGGACAGGAGGAAGAGAGTGACCCTCTCCCAGACCTGCTCACTCAGAATCCTGATGATGGATCAGTTGATGGTATTGTCTTTTGTGGCAGCCTCACTGAACATCAGCAACAGGATTGCAGGCAAGTCTTGCAATCCTTCAGACATATGTTCTCTCTGACACCCAGCCAAACTGATTGGTGTACCCATGATGTTGACACTGGAGACAGTCTGCCTGTCAAGAGTAAAATCTACAGACAGCCTGATCATGTTAGAGACTGCATCAAAACTGAAGTGCAGAAAATGTTGGAGCTGGGAGTCATTGAGCCCTCAGATAGCCCTTGGGCTAGCCCAGTAGTTCTAGTGCCAAAGCCTCACACCCAGGGTGGTAAGAGAGAGATGAGGTTTTGCGTAGACTACAGAGGCCTCAATGCAGTCACTAAGACTGATGCCCACCCAATACCAAGAGCAGATGAGCTTATAGATAGATTGGCTTCTGCCAACTTCTTAAGCACATTTGATTTGACAGCTGGGTATTGGCAAATCAGGTTAGCTGAGGAAGCCAAACCTAAGACAGCATTTTCTACCCCTGGAGGGCATTATCAATTTGTGGTAATGCCCTTTGGACTGAAAAATGCACCTGCCACCTTCCAAAGGTTGGTGAATCAAGTCCTCACTGGGCTGGATGACTTCTGTGCAGCTTATCTTGACGATATCGCTGTCTTTAGCTCCACCTGGGAGGATCACCTGGTCCACCTGAGGAAAGTGTTAGAGGCCCTGCAAAAGGCAGGCCTCACTATCAAGGCCACAAAGTGCCAGATAGGGCAGTCACAGGTTGTATACCTGGGCCACCTTGTAGGTGGAGGCCAGGTTCAGCCACTGGAGAGTAAGATACAGGCCATCAAGGACTGGACTCCTCCAATCACCCAGACTCAGGTTTGAGCTTTCTTGGGCCTGACTGGGTACTATAGGAAGTTTGTCAGAAATTATGGGTCCATAGTGACCCCCCTTAATGACATGACAAGCAAGAAGATGCCAAAGAAAGTTCAGTGGACAGCAAGCTGTCAGAAAGCATTCAATGACCTAAAGCAGGCCATGTGCACAGCACCTATCCTCAAGAGTCCAGATTACTCCAAGCCATTCATTGTCCAAACAGATGCTTCTGAGTTGGGTGTGGGAGCTGTTCTGTCTCAACTGAATTTTGATGGTAATGATCAGCCTATTGCTTTCATTAGTAGAAGGTTGACACCCAGAGAGAAAAATTGGTCAGCTATTGAGAGGGAGGCCTTTGCTGTGGTCTGGGCCCTGAAGAAGCTGAGGGCCTACTTGTTTGGCACTCACTTCACCATTCAGACAGACCATAAGCCCCTCTTGTGGCTAAATCAGATGAAGGGTGAAAACCCCAAACTGCTTAGGTGGTCCATTTCCCTACAGGGGATGGATTTTACAGTGGAGCATAGACCTGGGACTGATCACAGCAATGCTGATGGGCTCTCCAGGTATTTCCACTTAGAGCAAGAAGACTCACCTGGTCAAGGTTAGTTTATTGTCCCAAAGTTTGGGGGGGGTCATGTAGGAGAGTAGGGTCTGCAATCCTATGATCACCCAGATTTTTGCTTTTTGCTGCACTGGTTTACGACTTTCCCTGGCTGTGGGCCTGCTAATCAGACCCACAGCCTAGCTGTTCTCTCTATCCAAATTGTACTTAGGTACTGAATTGGCACTGGGCCCTCTCCAAGTCCCTGTACCCAGGGCTGAGGTGCACCCAGAAGTCTCCCAGGGGCTGAAGCATGTATTGTGCCACCCCTGGATTGACTAACTAAAACTGACACAACTGGCTGCACGACAGCTGGGGCAAGGTGGTGTACTCACCCTTTGCTTTAGATATAGTATACCTATATCTAACCCTAAAATGGACACACAGATCTCCTATCAGTCACTCCTATGGCAGGCCTTAACAATCCTGAAGGCAGAGTGCTTGGAATCGTGTGAGATGGTGCTCTGGCATGAGCTGAGCCTGTCTGCGGCTTTCGGGATCCATCCCTTAGCCGTTTCCATGATATCGCATACCATATACTCTTAAGTGCATTATAATCCTCGCGGTTATGTGCCAACTCTGGTATCGCTTTATCAAAACATGTCGAGTAAGGTGTCATACGAATTGGGATACTAACCCCTCGCCAATTCTGGCGACGGGGTTAGCATTCCACCCTTCTAGAGGGACACGACATGTATGTAACCCCTAACCCCGGTTAAAGTCAGACAGAGCCTTAGCATCCACAAAATGGATGCTGCCACCGAGACACAAGTCTGCCCTCCTGCTGCTGGGAGTCCTCCCAGAGCAGGAGATAAGGACAAAGGGTTTCCTGCCAGGGGCGGTGCCAGCACCGTCCTAGACAGGGTTTTGTGTATTGTAGGTAGGCAGGGCTTTAGAGGAAGGTGACTGCACGTGGCACCCCGGTGCTCACTGTGCATAGGCTGGCTGGAACCAGTTCCAGGGTCACTCCAGACCCTGTGCTGGGGAAAAGCCCGCCAAGGAAGTGGGTGTAACCACCCCCCTCCTAGTCCCACCCATAGGGCAGGACTTAGTCACGTGCCAGCCCCCTTTTACAGGATAAAGGTAGAGACTGGCCCCCTTCCAAATCAGATCATCTTTGAATCCTGAAACTACTTTCTGCGAAAGGAACTCAAGACTTCTTCCTAAGATTTCTCCCTTGTGACTAAGGAGTAGTCACCCTGCATCCGCAGGCACCATCTAAAGAACACTGCGGTCTGCTGCAAGTCCTTCCTCCGGAATCCGACTGCCCAGCTCGACGAGAACCGGCTTCCCTGGCACCTCTGACCTCTACCCACCTCTACAGCCCAGCTGAGAACCGTGGGTGCGACGAGACCTCAAGGGACCGGCCATCTGCAAGACTGCACGACTTCTTTCCAGCAAGCCCGCCGAGTGAATTCCTGGTGAGTGCTTTGGGGTCCGAGAAGCCCCCACCCTGAGCAGCTCCAGCACCGAAGAGCAGCCCCCCAGCATCTCCACGATCTGCGTGGGGCCCTTCTGCTTTTTACTGCTCACCGCGTTGTTTGGCTACTAGCCCGCTGGCTTGTGGCCTTCCTGACGACGCCCGACGACATTTCTGCTGCTGGTCTGGTTGCTCCAGACTGGCCCTTGCTTCCCTCCATCGGAGAAGTACCCTGGACCCTCCTGGTCCACTCAAGACGCCATTTTAGGTCCACCGCGTGGGCCTTGCATTTGCCAAGACTTGTTGCCCAATCCTGGGTCCAGCGACGTCGACAGCAAGAACCTTCGTGGGACAGCTCGCACCTCCATCCTGGTCGCCGACAACGCCTCCTGGTCCGAGAGACTGCAGAGCCCAGCAGCGCCCACTCACCTGACTGCGGTGACTTCTCCCGGTGCCATCCTGGTGCCCACTTAATCACTGGCTAGTGATTCAAGAACTTGGTCCCCTCTGCTTTCAGGTTTTCTTCTTCCTTGATCCAGGCTTGGATCCATCGAACTTTTCTTCACTGGTCGCCTGCCAGCAACTCCTTCCTTCCAGGCTCCTGGTCCGGCAACGAGATCCCCGACGTCTTTTCAGACCTATGCAGCTGCAGCCCCTGGGCTAGGTAACTTCGGCACTTCGGTGTCCCAGCATAGCCTCACTATCCTAGGGTCAGGATCCACTGTCGTTTTCTTCCTACCAGGTCGGGTTCGCCCGTGAACACTAACTTTGCCTTTACTAGCCTCCATAGACTTTGTCCCGCATCCCGCGTGAGAGTGCACACTCTGCACCCGAGTCCCCTGGGCTTCCTAGTAGTAATCTAACGATTCCCTAGTCCAGTCCTAGCGATTCCAAAGCCTATTAGAACTGTTACTTACCTGCTAGTAATTCGCATTCCACTTTTAAAGTATATGGTTTTTCGTGCCCCTCGGGCATTTGTGTATAACGTGCTAACTTAAGTATTTTCGTAAGAGTTTTGTTGTGTGCCTAGCACCCTGTCCTCATAAAGAGTACGGGGTTGTTGTGATTCTAATAAATACACTGTTTATTTTCATAACACTTGTGTGGTGTCCTTTCACTGGGTGTTCAAGGGGTAATGTGATGGTAAAACAGCTGGCTTAACACGCCCTCTAGAGTCTTAGCCTTAGACTGCTCGTATCCATGCTACTAGGATAGCTGGTCTATAAGGTTGACTTACAACCAATCATCAATAAGGGTTGTTTGGACTGATATATAGTGATCACTAGAATAGTGAACACTGCACATCAGGCCAACTTCTCACAGCGACCAACAGCCTTGGCAACAGTAAGTTCAGCAGGGAGCTTTTTCTATGTCTGGAGGTCCAGGGGATCACAGTATTGGCATGCAACTTCATGGAAGGCAGGACTACAGTTCCAACAATGCAGTAGACCATCACATTTCGGGGATCCCTCAAAAGGCCCAATGTCCATCGATTATTTTAATTTCCATAGCATTAATTTACCTGCAGTTTGCAAGGAGGTAGTCTAACTATTCCAATGAAGCCCTAGGTAGCTACTGACTCTCACAAGGATTCCACTGTCTGGAGGAACCGACCTTTAGCCTAGGACGAGTCTGGTTCAGGCAGTTCCAGGAGAGTTACCACGGGTGCAGAGTATACCTCTTTTGCTTTGTGCACAGTCCTCTTTGAAGCAAGTTGAACCAGAGCTGAGGTTCTGGTGTCAAGGATGTCCCTTACATCCTAGATTTAAGGGAGATAGGTGTATGGGAGCGAGAAGCCAATGGGCTGCTACTGCCTGCAGTTAATCTGCCCCTTAGGTGACCAGATCCGGGTGTGTAAGTTACCTTTTCTACCCTAGACACACTATTTGTCCACGTTTAAAAATGCAGAAGTGTTCCTTAGGTGTACAACAAGGTAGCACACCCTGGAGGTGTGGCTAACCTTCTGGGGGTGTACCCCTCCTGAATACCTATGTTCCCGCCTTACAAGGTGCAAATGTGCCTGGGGTGGGGCTAGGGCTGTTTACTCCTGTGGGCGACAGCCCAGATGCATATCAGAGGTGGTGTAGCCTTTGAAGCTTACCGCCTTGATGAGCCACTTCCTAGCCTGCTTGGGTAGGAGGAGATGGGACCTCCTTCCTGCCCAGGCCCTGACTCCTGGGTGAAATCATATTACCTGCCAGGAGGTCAGAATCCTGTCTTGGCTGCCACAAGCGCGGGCTCCCAGCTAGAGCTAAGAGAAACTGGGGCAACCAGGTGAGCAACCTCTAAGGTAGCCATCTGGGTGCATGGCACATCTTCATTGACACAAGATTAATGTCAGGGATGAGAAGGCACGTTGTTTGATGGCAAACTCAACATATTTAGGTGGTACCATAATGGAGCTAGCGACCCCGGGACTGCCCGGGTGCAAGCTCATGTTATCCTATGGAACACCAATCACTTATAGTGTACTTTAAGGGTAAAGGCCACTATAGAGAGATTTAAGCTTGCACTTACATGCCTACGCCCTTAATATACTGCACCATGCCTCCTGGACTCAGGAGGACTTCTATAGGGGTGACTGGAATATATTAACAGCAATGCATTGACTTTGCCACACATGGTGAGGGCAAAGTCAAAATGGAGCAGTTTACACAGTTCCCACAGTCTGTAATGCACGACCCCTGCTTTCATTAGTGTTCTTGGGTCACATAGTGTGTCAAAAACAGAGCTGCAAACCCTGGGGAACCCCTTCAACACCCATGACCTGGGTACCACTGGAACCATATTCTAGGGACCTACAAGGGGGTAAAGTCTTTTTCAATTGGTGTTGCCAATTTACACATAACAGTTTCAGGGAGAGAGCACTGGTGCTGGAGCCTAGCTAGGAGGCTTCAGTGCAGTGTCAGAGGTAAAAACCAGCATCTAGCAGTCCAAATGGGAGCAAAAAAGTGAGGGGACATCTGCAAAAAGGCCTGTTTTCTTCCACGCATGTTGCTGCATGTCAACTTGTATTAGGTGTAACCCTGGGCGTAGTTCGCGTAGCCGCACTCCGCGAAGCTACGCGAAGACGCACTTGCACTCCGCGAGCTACGCGTAGCTCCGCGGACATGCGTAGTTGCTTGCTAGACCCGTTCGCGCGCCGTTTTTCGTCTTCGGGAGCGCGGGGCGCGTGTTCGGGGCGCTGCCTGCATGCTCGAGATAGCTAGCGCGCTAAGTTACTCAAGAGGTTTGTCCCGCCCGCTTGCGTTCCCTTATTTCCTGTTCCGGGTCACAAGTAACGTGTTCGCGTTGTGTTAGACATGTTCGGGAACTCATCTTCTCGTTCACACTGCCAAAGTGCGTGATCGCGTCAAATATCGCGCGAACCTACCCAGGCGGTCGCGACGGGCCAAGGTAAGCCATTGCCGCGCACGCGATAATGTTATTCAGTGCGCGAGAACTACGCTACGCACCGGATCGCGGAGTAATCGACAGCTTCGCGTTCTCCGTGGAACGCGGAGTTGCCAAAACTCCGCAAGCTCCGCGAACGGAGCGTAGTTCTTCGCCCAGGGTTAATTAGGTGTTAGTTATCGCACGCGATAAATAACAACTCCATGGTATTGCTATTTATCAGGTGCAATAAAGTGCACCCAAACTCATAATCAGTGCTTAAGAATGAAAGGATAAGCTGGCAAAACATTTGAAACAGACTTCATAGACCCGACACACAGCATCAAAGCCATATTTGCTGTTTCAACTACCCAGGTGTACCTTTTGACACACGTTTTCAGTGTAAGCCGTAGGGGTACAAGGGAAGTCGTTTTGTGTCCATATTGGATAGAAAGAAGCTATTGCATTTTACCTGAACGAAACCTGAAGTGAATAAAAGTCTCATTTTGTATATCACTGGCCTGTGTTTTTTAAGTTCAACCTGATGATAAAAGCCTACAAACTTATTCGGTATTTCATTGAGCTCACAGTGGTACATTGCTCCTGCAGTTCCTCGGGCAACAAGCGTTATTTTCACGCATATTCCCAAAATGCCCCTGAATTTCCAAGACCCTTGGAGAACTGTCTTGACACTGTTTCAGCATTGCCTTATTGATAGCTGTGTTACAGAAATAATGAGAGGTAATTGCAAACAACAATGATGGACAGAATGTGGATCAATGTCACACATTCACCCCAGTCCAAAGATCTGGGCCCAAATCCATCGTTTTTCCACTCCACACCACCCTGGGTTAGACAATGGCGATATGCAAATCAGCGCTGACCCTGTGCCCCATGGGAACAGTCCAGTCCGAACTACAAAAGCCATGTCCTTCCCAGAACGGAAACAAGCATCCGAGGACCGGCCCGGTTTCGAGGTAACACCTCTCATCAGCCCGGCTAGCTTGATTCCAGTGGTGTGGAGTGCCTGGGACTCACGTCTGAGCATCCCCAGTACACTTAGAGCGGTAATTGCAAACACAACAATGATGGACAGAATGTGAGTCCCAGGCACTCCACACCACTGGAAGCAAGCTAGCCGGGCTGATGAGAGGTGTTACCTCGAAACCGGGCCGGTCCTCGGATGCTTGTTTCCGTTCTGGGAAGGACATGGCTTTTGTAGTTCGGACTGGACTGTTCCCATGGGGCACAGGGTCAGCGCTGATTTGCATATCGCCATTGTCTAACCCAGGGTGGTGTGTAGTGGAAAAACGATGGATTTGGGCCCAGATCTTTGGACTGGGGTGAATGTGTGACATTGATCCACATTCTGTCCATCACTGTTGTGTTTGCAATTACCGCTCTAAGTGTATTGGGGATGCTCAGACGTGAGTCCCAGGCACTCCACACCACTGGAATCAAGCTAGCCGGGCTGATGAGAGGTGTTACCTCGAAACCGGGCCGGTCCTCGGATGCTTGTTTCCGTTCTGGGAAGGACATGGCTTTTGTAGTTCGGACTGGACTGTTCCCATGGGGCACAGGGTCAGCGCTGATTTGCATATCGCCATTGTCTAACCCAGGGTGGTGTGGAGTGGAAAAACGATGGATTTGGGCCCAGATCTTTGGACTGGGGTGAATGTGTGACATTGATCCACATTCTGTCCATCATTGTTGTGTTTGCAGTTACCGCTCTAAGTGTACTGGGGATGCTCAGACGTGAGTCCCAGGCACTCCACACCACTGGAATCAAGCTAGCCGGGCTGATGAGAGGTGTTGATGCTTGTTTCCGTTCTGGGAAGGACATGGCTTTTGTAGTTCGGACTGGACTGTTCCCATGGGGCACAGGGTCAGCGCTGATTTGCATATCGCCATTGTCTAACCCAGGGTGGTGTGGAGTGGAAAAACGATGGATTTGGGCCCAGATCTTTGGACTGGGGTGAATGTGTGACATTGATCCACATTCTGTCCATCATTGTTGTGTTTGCAGTTACAGAAATAATGAGGACATTTTGGAGCAGCTTGATGGCTATGGGGGGTAGGTGAGTGATGGGGTAGTGATTGGAAAGGTCATCTTGGTTGAGGTTACCCTCTTTCAGTAGGTGTTGGGTCTGTCAAATTTTTAGTGTATTTTGGACCTCTTTAAGCAAGGGAGATACTTTCTATGATGAGGAGCTGTGCGATTGGTCCAGTGGAAAAGAGTTGTATTAAGAAAGACATTTTGGTATTGACTTAGGTGTGGCGTTGAAGGCCTTGAGGAGGTTTGCCTGATAAATGTGAGTGGTTTAAAGTTAGTTTATTATGGATGGTTGTGAAGAGTTTAGAAATGCTTGTAATGAGATCAACAGGCATTCTTACTTTGTTTATATTTTTGATGAAGAAAATATTACTGGTCAAGGCTCTCTGGTATTGTGAGGGACTTGGGTGTTGGGTTGAAGCCGTGATTGATAGTTTTGAAGAAGCCCTCATTAGGGGTGACATGTTGGAGGCTTGTGTTAAGGAGATGGAGATGAGATGTGTGTAAAATGATTAATTAATTAAGGTCTTTCTGGAGAAGTGCTTTTTGTTGTAGCCTTTCTTGTCTGCAGATGGCCACCGTCTGTCTATGAACTCTTCTAAGTTCCTCAGGTGCAGAAGGCTTCTCCTTAATATTATGTCATTTTTAGGAGGGTGTGGAGGCTTATTTTAGCATGTAGATTAAGGTTTAGTGAGTCTGGTTCTGAGCGGACAGTGCTGGTGGGATCAAAGGTGGATTCTTGGGATGTGAGGTCTTGTTGGAGTGGTTCGATGTACAAATCCTTGACGTATCCGTATTGCACTTTTGTAGGCTGGGTTGGCTATGGTGAATGAGTACTGAAGGGAGAATTTAGGCCAAGTAAGTAATCAGACTGACAAAGTTGTATGGGTAGTGATAGACGCGGGTCTTCATGAATCCAAGAAGGAGGGTTAGATTGTTGCCTTCATTGTGGGTTGTATCAAAGCTGTCGTGTTCCTGCCTGAGGTGATTGATAGGTCGAAGCTCTGGTTGTAGAGTCACATGGTGGTTTATATGCTTCAGGGTACATTCCGTTGGAGTTGTTGGTTGATGCAATGGTGTGTAACAGGGATTCTGTGCAAACACAGAACTGTGCACAGAGACTTAGGACCTCAGTGAATTAGGGTGTGCCAAAACTCACCTTAGTACCCAAAATCCCCTACCAGACTAGCAATCCGTGTCACATTAGTTCTTCGTCCTATAGCAAAGGAACCATTGATTAGACAACCTAGAACATGCGACTAAGGACCATCTCAGGAATGGTGGGAAGTGATAACACTCTACTGTTATACGTTCATAACAGTCCACAACAGAAGTAAAGTAGAGACACTGTAAGGTTAAAATGTTTATTTTAACAATGTGATCTCAAGCGCAGCATTTTAATCAACATCACCATACATATGGATAATAATAATACGGGCAGCATGGTTACAATTCCATAAAATACAAAGGGAGGATTCATATTACAATGATAGTGCAAACAGGTGATAAAAAGCGCCTATTTAAAGCACTCTCCCTATCTAGGAACTATGTATTATAAAACTATAGTAGGTCTCTGTGGTTTTCTTAGGGGGACCCCATTTACCTGTCTGCTCAGTATGTGTAAATTACATCAGTATCGGTTAGTCTCTCTGCATGCCTGGAATCTTCCAAGTGTGTTCAATTATGGCAAGTGTGCTGTGATAAAGGCTCCAGAACCCTACTCGGCTTGCAGCTGCCAAATTGTTGTGTCTAGAATGTGTTACACGGGCACGCCGATAAACAAGCTCACACGTTATGATAACCTTGGCAGCTTAGCACTCATTGTACAGACTGGGGGCACGATGTATGTCTAGAGATGTCGAAAAACAACCCTTTTTTCATGTATCGACCTTCGTCAAAGCTAAGTCAGCAAAAACAGCTAAGCAGTGTCGTGTGCAAAAAGCAGCAAAAAGGAAAAATGGAGTTTAAACCTATAATAAGTCATGCTAACTTAACATGCACGCAGAAAGAGGCCCGTAAACCACACTACAGGTGAAGAGATCTGTATTGTTTCCTGTGAATGTTCTGCTATCTCCAGAGTGTCTCTTCAATAGGTTGAAGGTGGCGCTTTGAAAGAATGAGAATGGGGTGTGACAGGCAAGGAGCAGAGTGCAAGGATTCTGAAGTGTACACACACCAGGTGATGGCCCGCCCTCGCCCGTTCACGACTGTGGGATCACATTGATGCATGCTGAATTCTCTGTGATCAAGGATGTCAACAACAAGTGTGGAAGTGGATGCGATGGAGACCACATGCAATGACTGTGTTGTGATATTATCTGCAATATCTACTTCTAGTGAGTTTGCTGTGGTAGATGGGGAGAGGGATATGCATGACATTTCTTGGACTAGGGGTGTGGGATTGGTGTGTGTGGGATTTGTGTGGCATGAGTATGGTGGGAAGCCCTAGTTGCTTGGTGTTAAATAGCTTGTGGAGCTGCTGGTGTACCCTGGTATCTTTTCTGAGCTGAAGGTTGGGAAGTCAAGTAATGGAACTGCTGGAGGCATGACAACAGAGCTGCTGGGTCATCAATGGTCCAATGAGCACAAAAAAAACATTTCTGTAGGAATGTCAGCAGACAAAACTATCAGAGTTTAAAGATGATATGTACTGGGTTGGCCCTCAGTATCCTTTGAAGGTTAGTCTGAATGGAGCTGCAAACTCCACTCTAGACCCAATACTCCCATTGAGCCCCACACCTTATGTACATATACAAATATACATGTGATAATTCTGTAGAACAAATGTAGCCAAAATCAGCAAAGCACTGCGCAGGCCCAGAGCCAAAGATGGCTGCCATGGAGTGTTCAACATGGGTAGGTATGTGTCATGGCCCGCAGTAACTGCTTGCTTCTTCGCTCTGGTCCCCAGTACTCTGAGGTGTCTGAATGTGGGGGCATTCAGAAGCCGAAGGGGCTGACGGTGAGTGCAGAGGGTGGGGGCCACCTAGAAAGGGTCTGTCATATCAGATTGTTTTTCCCAGTGTTTTATATAGCGCAAACTTGACCCGAAGGTATCAGAGCGCTTTACATAGCACCAGTTGCGTTACTTAAGGACACGTTCATTTTTGTTAGGCACGGGGAGATTAAGTAATTTACCCAGAATCACAGTTGAGCGTCGTTGCGGAGACTCAAACCCAGTTCCCCAGATTGGAGATTGACCACCCTAGCCGTTAGGCCACATCCTCTCCCCCAGATTAACACACAAGTAAAGCCAAGGGGGACTGCATGAGACACAGAGCCACAGGACTCTCACAAGACTTGCAATGAAGACATTGAAGCTTTAATTACGGATACCCTGGGGTTCAGAATGTATCACACCTTCTGAACACCAATACCCTGGGATTCCGAATGTATCGCACCCTCTAAAAACCAATTCCCTGGGTTTCGGAGTGTAACAAGTAGGTACATAGCGCCTATTAGAAGTTTTCCCTTTTGTAAAGAAGTATACCATGCTGATGTTGCTGCTCTCTGTACCAAACTCTACATGTTCCTGTCTTTATCAGGCCTTTTCAACCAATAATTATCAACAGGTTTAACTTGCCAATATTTACCTGGGGAAAAGTCCTTGGGGTTGAAAAACACCAAATCCTTCTAATTGTGACACCTGTGCAAACAGGGTTTTGCATAGGTGTCAAAATTTAACAATGAACTCACATTTAAGGCCTTAGGGTTTAAGGCGATTGAGAGACATAGCTGTTGCCTCCAGGACCTTGCTGTTAAAGTTTTTAACACTTTACAGACGGTCATTACTTTTAACAATCAAGAGAAGTGATCGAGGGCCACACTTCAGTCTCAGGAGCCATGCCTTACAGATTATGGACTCTTATCTTTGTACTCATTGTTTTCAGAAGATTAAAAAGGATCCTCATCAAGAGGACCCTCATCTGAGTGCAGTCTTCATAAACTTTCTTAAAGTTTAACAAATGGTATTAGAGTGTCAATGTATTTATATTTAGATGGGGAGGTGATTGCTTGTTGTTACAAGAACACAATAATACTAATGTGCATTTCTTATGTTGCAGTTTCTGACCCTACCACAAACACATTTGCATAATAGAAAAGGCTGTTATCTACAGCAGGAAATGCTTAATCGCTCAGAATACTCCTGGCATAGATTAAAAGGTTCATGTTGTGTTTTCGGCTCTAGGGTGATGCAGGTGCCAACCAGACTAAAGAGATGGAACTACAGAGACTGTCAAAAGATACATCACATACAAAACTAGGGTTTAGATGACAGAGTGATAGCATTGCTTCAGCGAGGTTCCAAAAATCATTTCTAATCAATACTCACCATTTCGCTGAAACCTTTAAACACACAACCATTCGTCAGTGGGGCCCATAACACTGCACGTTTACTCTGTTCACTTAAACTTGGCTTCAAGGCTTTTGGTGAATCACACTGGAGAAATGCTGTAACATTTGGTGGAGTGTCTAAAACCTATTTAAATCAGTTATTATTTATACCTATGGATTATTACACTTTACCATGGTTTTATTCAAACATTTTAATTATTCAGACGCACCACCATAGTGGCAATGGATCTGCTAGAAAGAAAATTAGGCGTAGGAAAATCACAAGACCAGCTTTTAAAATTCAATTTTTCCCAATGTTATTAAAAACAAAACTTTATTATGTCTGACATTTGTGCATTAAGTAATTCATTATTCAGTAAAAATCTTAATCTGTATTTCAAAATGATCATTTAATTTAGAACTCAAGAAAAATCGCTTATTTTAGAAATCAGTAAAAGTTTAGCAAAGAACAGATAGTTCCAAATGTATTCTCTCCTAACATCCCAAACTAACACCCTCATCTTATCCTTCAGTCCTGCAAAGCAAACAAATAAAATTCAAAGAATCTTACATCCAGGAATCAGTCTTCAGTCGGGCAGCACTTCCAGTAGAAATCGAAAAAGCGACCCCTTCTAGATAAAACCAGGGGTTTTTATACACTAATTTCCTAACTTAATCTATCTAAAAAGTATCTATCACTACTTATTCGAACTCTGATTGGACACATTTGGGGTTAGTGAGCATCTTCTCACCATTACAACATCATTTTCTTTGACGATTAAGCAGAAAAATAAAGGGTCTTTGTTTTAGGACAGTCCATAGCTTAGCCATTTCCTCGAGTTGAAACATCGGAACCTTTTTCCATGATCACAACATTCAAGCGTCCATGTTTGGCATCCATCCTAGGTTCCGGGCCAAGGCAGCCTTGAACCTCCTCGAGCACAGGCAGTTCACTCTGACTTGCAGGCTTTTGGCGCACCTGCTCTGTCCAGCTCTTGCTCACAGTTTACCCGAGCATCTATCTTTTATATAGACCTCAGGGGCCTCTTTTAGAACTATCATAGAAACAAACACAAATTCATGTTAATTATTGAAATAAAACTCTTCTGTTTACCTCTCACCATACTAATGTTTGCCCATTAGCTGTTACCTAGCAAATAAGCCACACAAATGCGTTTTATACTTACATAATCGACCACTTCTTAGCACAAAAACTTATAAAATAAGCACTTTAAGCCACTTTTGTTTATATTTGAGCTGCGCATTAATTTACAACACAAAAACAATACATATTAGTTAATTATATTGCAACATGCAAGCAAAATGAATACTCCTGTGTGTAGAAAAAATGTATGCATCTTATACTATGGTTGATTAATTTACACAAACATGCCATTAGTGAATGTTAATGTTATGGAACATTGACTTTGAGAGGGGTACACAACATTTTGCGTTTGCCACCTTGCTCCATCAATTCCATCATCTGGTGATTTTATCACCAAATAACTCTTAACATTTTGGAAATTTAGTAGAACATGTTTCAAATTCTTCTGTTTAATGTCATCTATACTTTTGTTTCTTTCTCTTTTGAGTCTTTGAAAATCTTTTCTCTTATTTCTTCCATTTCTATTTCATTCTTTTCTCTCATTCTTGCCTGCTGTTCCTCATTCCTTTTCCTTATTGGCTTTCTAAAATCTCTTCTACCTTTGTATATACAGCATAATCTTATCATAAAAATTACTATCACTAAGATTGTTATCAGTATTAGTATTTTACCTATAATTGAACCACCTATTTCTTGGAACCAATGTTTAATTGCTGAGAAACTTTTACCCAGCCTTTCAAGGACACCTTCAACCTCCAGTGGTTCAATTTCCTTATGCAAATCTGTAATATTTATAATATACTTTTCAATATTCTGACTTTTATCTGGGATATAAGTACGACCATGTTGCACGTTCAAAATCCCACAGACTCCTCCCTCTTTTGCTAAAATTATATCAAGGTCAAGTCGATTTTGCATAACCACAGCTCCCATAGCAACCATTTCAGTATTTACCATCAGGAATCCTCCTGCTGTGTCTGTTGATAATCAATCAACTATTGTAGACAATTTTCTGATTCTATTTGCATTGAACGAAATTCCCACTGCTGGTATTGTGGTTCTGAAAATTCTGGACTCGTGTTATAAACTTTGTCGTAGTATGACGATTTTGGTACCAAAAGACCGAAAATGGCTAGTACACTATGCACAAGCATTTTCGTCATATTCGAGTGACGATTTCTCTTCGAAGTCGTAGTTTTCGTTCTGAACCCTTGGGTTCCATTTTGTGTACGGCAGCCATTTTGTGAGTTGCCCTCACATAGGCTAATGATTAAGGTCAAACACGATTCTAAAGGACACGTACACCTTAGTTGACTTCTCTGCGACCTGGGCAAGCTGGAACCATTGCCCCAGGCCGAACCTGCCCGGCCAGTTCCTTTCCCAGTGGCCGAGCGAGATAGCATCAAGGCACAACATGCCATAAACCTTTTCATCGCACACACACCCTGCCTAATCTTGCTCACACCTGTCCCTGTTTCTTTACATATGTCTTGCTTTACGAGGAGGAGGTGCCCGTTTTTATTGGGGGTCCACCGATATCTGATGAAAATGTTGGGCCTTGCCGGGTAATTTGTTGTGGGCTGGACGAACTGAAATGTGGGTTTGTCATCATGACTCTGCTTTTTCATTGTAGTGAAAATATGTGAATAGTCTACTGTAAATCTAAGAATGTTTGCCTGAAGCATAATATTTTGTATAAAAAGAGAAGACTGGCTTTGTAAGATTGAGCAGTCTCCTGAGAATATACATACGTTGTACTTCTAGGACGCCTGTTACTTGGTTGCAGCCAATAAATCTGATCTTTGACTTCACCTAGAAGACTCTGAGTTTCTGTGTCTGAATCAGGAAAGTACACGAGGTCTTAGGGTGTACCCTGACACCACTGGGTTCCGAAAAACCCAGTACCTCAGCATCAGTGCTCCAATTACATCACCTATTATTTCTAATACACTTTCTCTTCTTTTTCGACTTAGAACTTTACCTATCTCATGCTTTCCATTAGTGCTTCTGTCTACATGAAAAATTTTAGGAAAGACCAAACCTACATAACATGTCCCATATCAATGGTCTGGTAACCTAAAATAAGCTCTATTCCCACAAATAAAATATATTCCATGAAAAACAGGATCATCTCCTCCTTTAAATCCCCAACCCCCTATAATTCTATAGGTGTCTTGACATTGACTTGCACCCACAAAATAATTGTCATACATTGTATTGTCTCTTCTAATACAAAATGTCCCTAACATTGTAGCGTCTATATTAATGGCTACATTCACATTCTTGTCTTCAATATTCTCATCATCAAATGTAAAATATTTAGATTTTGCATGTTTCATTTTCTCATTTCGTTTGTAAGCAATTCTTCTTTCCTCAACCATGTTTAAAAATGCCTTCTCCTCAATTCTCATTTTACAGGTCAGATTATTATTAAAAGCATATTCATGTGTCAACTCATCTACTTCTAACAAATATTCTCCCATTTCCTTTGCAGGTTTTCTTCTAGTCAACGTAGCATCAATTTTTAATTTTGCAAATATTTCAACCACATTAGAATAATGATATTCCAATTTCCAAGTCTTATAAAACAAACTTGCAATTACACTACAAGTTACTCCATATGTAAGAGGAAGGTGGTGATATGTCACCCCTTCTGACACTGATGCTGGCAGTTTTACACAAACATAACAGTCATCAACATTCATAGTTTTAATGTACTCAAGCAACAACTTTGAAAAAGTATTTTTAGTAAAGTCACTAATAGAACTGTCTTGATGCGACTCTGGCTTGTACACATGAGCCTCATGCACCTTTTCTTTCTCATTTGGCTTATTTGAACTCACATTTGGTTTTAATTTTGTTAAATTGCTTTGGAAAGGAATTAAAATAGCTAAAATGATCCACAATATAATCAACAACCCCATATATACTGTAAAACATCTGCACCATTTTCTAAAAATAGAACATTTCGTTTTGTGATTATTCATTGCCATTTTCCCTAACACCGTTTCTTCGACCTTATGTCACTTACAAGTTACACACCACTCAACACACTAACAAGTTTTCTTCGACCTTGTGTCAATTTCTATTCTAAATTATACTATAATTATATTTTTCCAACAAGTTTTCTTCGACCTTTTGTCAACTCTGACCTCTCCTATATTTACAATAGCTGTCTCACAGGACTTCAGACTTTTTACTTTAATATCAGATACTTTGAGCACCTATCTTCTATTTCTTAGTTGACTTCTTTACTCACTTTTCCCAATTGGCTTTGGGTTGTACAGATTTTCTTGACTGCTATTAACCTCAACAATTGGTGGCAGGACAATATATGTCCACTCAGGTGACTTGTACCTCTGATTTGGACGTCTTACTCTTTTTGGCCTTTTAATAGTCTCTATTTTCTTTCCCAGTATTTCTTTCTGGCTGGTGATCTCATTCACTTGCTTTTCTTGCTCTTTTGTTTTGTTTTGATTTGAATCTCAATCCACCAGTTCCTTTGAGCCAATTGTGTCCTTTGCAGACTTTCTTAGTCTTTGGCTCTATTGTGTTATGCTCCACTCTCCAAGCTCTTTTTCTTGTGCTTTTTCTTAATGGAGTTTCTTCTGCACTGTCATCAGTTTCACTTTCAGTATCGTCTACTGTATCATTTATTATGATCTTCACAATGTCTCTATCTTCATCAGATTTAGTTTTCTCTTCTGTTACTCTGTTAGGAACACCTTCATAACTGGTACTTGGAATCTCATCCTTATCGTGAGTTACTTCCTCTTCCCCAGTCTCAGGATTTCCGTTCCTGCTTTCAGAGTCTTCAGTTTGTTTTTCAGTTTTCTTTTCTTTAACAACTTTCTCTTCACTTTCCTTTGCGTCTCTACTAGTGCTTGTCTTTACGGATTCTCGATCTTCAAGTTGATCTTCTGAATCTGGTATTTCAACAATCTCCCCTTTACCTTCACCTTCAGACGCAGAACTAGCTTCTGATACTTCCAGATGTCGACGTTCCTGTCGATTTTCAATATCTGGATTCTTCTCTGGTTCACCTTCAGAATCAGAGTCAGCTGTACTTTCACCATCATATGGATATTCAGGTTCAGGCACACGGATGGTGTGACTAGCATGAACCCACCTTTTCAGTCCAGCACACTTAACTGCAGTAGTACTAACCACGATAACTTGACGTGGTCTTTGCCACCTTGGTACCAAACAATTCCTTCTGCGGTGGACTTTCACTTGTACCCAGTCCCCAGGGACTAGATCATAAGCTGGATTTTTCTCTTTGGAATTTGATTCAGTTCCCACCTGGTGGAGCACAGAAGTTACCACATCAGACTGATTTTTGCAGTAATCCAGTATGATGTCATCATTAATTGTCAACAACTTATCAACTGGTACATAGGCCTGTCTCATCACCCTACCCATCACAATCTCATGTGGACTTAATCCAGTTTTTCTATCAGGTATGCTTCTCAGTGTCATTAAAACAACAAGTGGCAAAGCATCAGGCCACTTCATTCCTGTTGCCAAACACATTTTTGCAATTCTGTTTTTAATTGTTCCATTCACCTGTTCATCTACTCTTGAAGCCTCAGGTCGATATGCACAATGCAGCTTCTGGCGAATGTCCAGAGCTTCGCAGATCATCTGCATAAGTTTATTTTGAAAATGCGGGCCTCTGTCCGACTCAATTGTCACCGGAAACCCGAAGCGTGGTATTATCTCACGCAAGAACAGTTTAGCAAAAGTTAATCCATCATTCCTCCGTGTGAGGAAAGCTTCTACCCATCGATAGAACAAACAGATTATCACAAGAACATATCTGAGTCTGTTGCATGGAGGTAGCTCAACAAAATCCATCTGAACTCTTGTGAATGGACCACCCTCCCGTCCTATGGTTCCCAAACTTACAACAGTTCTTCTGTTTGGATTAAATTGTTGGCAGACTAAGCATCTTTGACATAGGCTTTCAGCAATCATTCTGAATTTAGGATTATACCAAGTCTGTCTAAAGAGACGAATCATAGCATCTCTACCAATGTGGGCCTGACCATGGTACATTCGGGCCATATCTGAAATCATGCTATCGGGCATTACTGGCCTTTCATCTTTGTACACCCAAAATGTAATCTTCCTCCCTTTGTCTGCAACCTGATTTTAGCCAGATCTCTTTTTCTTCTGCTTCTGCCTCTTCCAGCATCTGTTTCACTTCTTGCCAAGTCTCAACTACAGTGGTTAGCATTAAAGGACTTGGAACATGTTCTTCAATCTTTTCTCGATTGATTGAAATTTGGTTCTTTGTACAATGTTTCGCAATTGCATCAGCATAACTGTTTCCACGAGTGATATAATCTTCACCCTTTTTGTGAGCAGAACACTTTACCACAGTCAATTTTTTAGGTAATTGAATCACGTCTATTAGTGTCCTCACAAACTCAGCATTCCGAATAGGTGTTCCTGCAGAGGTCAAATATCCTCTTTGGGACCAAAGCTGTCCATAATCATGAACAACTCCATAACCATATTGACTATCAGTCACTATGGTTACTTTCACCTCTTTTCCAAATTCACATGCTCGTATCAAAGCAATCAACTCTGCTATTTGAGCAGAATGAATTCCTTGCAGACAAGATGCTTCCAAAACTTCTGCCACAGTACAGACAGCATATGCAGCACTTAGAACACCACTCTCTGTTCGATCCATCCACGAACATTACAAAATCTGATTCAAGTAAAGGTGGATCTTTAATGTTTGGACGAGGCTTTGTACAATACTCCAAAACATACAAACACTTGTGGTCAAGCTCACCCTTTACTTCTGCTTCAATGGAGTCAGATAACAATGTCGATGGGTTGACATTCACACATCTGGCAACTGTCACATTCTCAGCTCCCAAAATTATTTTCTCATAACGTGTCATTCTGCTGTTAGTTATGTACTGTGTCTTTGCTCTAGTGAGGAGAATCTCCACTGAATGAGGTACATACACCCTCACAGGAAATCCCATCACAATTCCTTCACTTTGTTCCAGACTTCCACTGGTTGCAGCTACTGCTTTCAAACAACCTGGCAAAGCTTTTGCAACAGGGTCCAAAACAGCTGAGAAATACGCAATTGGTTTTCTCATTCTTCCATGTCTTTGAATCAATACTGACAAAGCACATCCTTCTCGCTCACTGCAGTACAGTTCAAATTCTTTTTCATAATAAGGCATTCCCAAAGGCATTCCCAAAGCTGGTGCTTCACACAACTTAGTTTTTAGCTGTTCAAATGCTTCCATCTCCGTTTTGGTCAAAACAATAGGGTCTCTGATATCTGCTTTTGTCAATCTCTGCAATGGTTTTGCAATCAATGAAAATCCACTAATCCACTGTCTGCAATAACCTACCATTCCTAGGAACATTCTTACCTGTCTTTGTGTTTTAGGTGGCTGCATTCCTTGTATCATTTTAATTCTCTCAATTGTGTATTGTACTTCTTTCTGACAAAACTGTAATTTTGATGGGGACACTTTATGTCCTTCTTCAGCCAAATGATTTAACAATGCCACTGTATCAGTTATACAGGCATCCTTTGTTTTTGATGCAACCAAAAGATCATCAATATACTGTACTAATACAGACTCTCCAGTCATGCTCAAATTTTCTAATGATTTCTTTAGCAGCTGATTAAAAATCGATGGACTCTCAGAGTACCCTTGCGGAATTCTACACCATGCCAGGATACGAGTTTGGAAACGGAACGCAAAAATTGGTTGGCTTTCTGGATGCAACGGAACAGTAAAGACCGCATTGCACAGATCAATCACCGTGTACCATTCTGCATCATGGGGAATTTGGTACAAAATTACTGCTGGATTCAGAACAATTGGACAACATGGGACAACAATTTTATTAACCTTTCTCAGGTCCTGCACAATTCTAAATGTTCAGTTTGGCTTTTTCAATCCTATAATTGGTGAATTACAAGGACTGCTCTCAATTTCTCTTAAGATTCCCTGCTCAATCATTTGTCAATTACTGGAGTAATTCCTTCAATTACCTCTGCAGTCATTTTACATTGAGATATATTTGGGTAACTTGCACCTTCTTTTACTGTAACTTTCACAGGATCAACCCCTTTCATCAATCCTATATCCTTTCCAGTGAAATCCCACACACTTTCTTTCACTGCCTCTTTCAGTTCAACAGGAATGTTCTCCTTATCAAAAACAGGAAACAATTTATTCTGCTCTGCCTCAATCATGGGCATTGTCAATTTGTACAGACTATCTTCATCTGGAGTTTGCAATTCTATACAAAAGATCAATAGAGGAAGCATAGAGGTTGAGATAGAATCACCCTCCTGAACGATTCATATAAACATAGAGATTCTATCAATGTGTAGAGGTGCCAAATATTTTATAATTTTTGATTTTGATGTGAAACAGTGGGCTCTCTCTTAGAGATGGAAAGATGAGAGCACGTGTGCTTTGTTAAAATACCCCTCACACACTAAAAAAATCCGTTAGTGTCATGCTTCATCATAGGGGTCTTCCCGTCCCTATAACGGGGCGGGGCGTGCTACGACCAGACGGACTACGCGGGAGCACTATAAATGTGACAGAGCTATGTGTGGGTGCAGTGGTGTCAGTGAAGTGTAGGGATCTTACTAGTGAAATGCAAAAAATACAAAAAAGTTAAAAAATTCCCTGGCTAGTAGAACAAATACATTTTATTGGTATCTCTAGCTGGAAATATTAAAAAGGGGATAAAAGGTAGAGCGATTACTGACTACCGAGTCGACATGTTTCATAGGCAGTCCCCAACTGCCTACTCATCAGGACCGTTCAATGATCCCTACTAGAAAAATAGCTCAGTTCTACAGTGGTATGCCTACTGTCCTATAAATATATCAGCAAAAATAGGCTGAATATTTCCGCTTCAGGGCATGAGCTGGCCCTAGTGAAGCAATGCACCAATAATCAGTGCAGAAAAAGTGACCAGTGGTCTCTGTAAATCAAAAGGAGAAAAGGGAGAGAAAGCACAAGCATATTCGTATTCTTACTTTTGATCATTAATTGTACATCCATATTATAAGATTACATCCTACAGTTAATCAGCAGGATTTTGCTTGTTTAGCGCTAATTCTTATGCCACAAACGTAGTGCATTGATCAATGTGCACCTCCTATTACTGGACGCTGTGTCCGACTTATTTTTCAAAAAGAACCGTCCAAATCGTAACGTTTCTTAATTCATTCCTCATCCATACATTCGTGACTCGACACATTCATTCACCCAATTGCACTGGCGGCAAAACAAGACCCTTAAATCGTATGTTTTCCAAGTCTATGCTTTAAATAACGGTATTGGTAAAGGTGGTAATCGATATATTCTTTTTATACATACTTTTTCGTTAGTTTGACTGTGCCCCATGAGCTTGCAGGCGGAGGAAGTTTTTGCTCGGTCTACTGTAAAAAATAGATAAACATTGCCACCCCCATTATTAGATGCGGTACACTCGAGTCCTGGTATGAAATTGGCAGCCCTGTGACCCGTTTATTAGAGACTCAGGGTCCGAGTCTGTTACTTACGTTACCGGCATGGCAAATCGCCTATCATCCCTACCATGCAGCTCCGAGGACGCGTGGTCACTCGTTCGTTCGGTAGATATACTAGTGTAATTGCCGTCCGTGTTGCCTCTGGCTTCCGGGAAACACGCCCTTGGAGTGAACACTAGACCGCTTAGCTTGGAAAATGGCCGCCGCTATTTGGCACACAGTGGGGAAAATTAGCGGAAGTCTTTCCTCTCTGTCTCTGGCTGGCTTGATCGAAAAGCAAGGGGATCCTATGTAATGAGAGCCGATTTTAGCACTCTCGTGGATCTTTAAACAAATAAAAAAATTGTGTTTGTACTTCAGCTCCTTTCAGTGATTAAGCTCATTTAAGGTGGATTTCCAAAAATAGAATGTTTTATCAAACTCCTAGGTTTGAAAAGATGTGGAGATAATACCGATCAGTTTAGTCATAAAATTGATCCAAACATACAGCCGGGGATTTCCCCGCTTAGTGGGATCAGTTAGTGCAGGATGTAGTATTTCTCTCCGAAATGTGTTCGAACAGCGCTTATGGATCAAACTAGGTTTTGCCAGGGATTTCTTAGTACAATATCATATCCTGGGTGCTCGATAACAGCACAGTGTTGCTCTAAGGGGATGATTATTCATGAGACAGATAACATTCCCCCGGGGGGGTCTCAATGCCAGGTCCCACTCATGTAGCCCTTAATGGCACCAATGGGTTGTCCATAGATGTATCAGGTTGGACGTGGAGTGGTTCATGTTATTGTATATATAGATTGTATTCAGATTCAATGACCACAGTCAAACAATAGGGGGTCACAGCTGTCCCCATGGTATGTCATCGTTCAGTCCCCTTTTATGAGACTGGATGCGAAACACCCATCTTTGCTCTTTTTCCAGCAGGAATCTTTCATTACTCACTTGCTCGATCACAGTCCATGTTATTTCTTCTGGTCTATGGTTCATCTCTAGGAAATGATTGGTGAGTTTCGTGCTGGTTTTCTTACACTTGATGGTGCTTTTATGTTCTCCTATCCGGAGTTTTACTGCCCTCGTCGTCATTCCTACATACTCCATTCTACAGAGGCATGTAATTAAGTAAACAACATTGGTACTGTTGCAATTGCTGAAGCTTCTTTGCTCCCAGCTGGTACCATCACTGAAGGTTAGGTTGTTGCTTTTCTTAGTGAGACAGCAAACCTTGCAATTCCCACATGGATGGTGGCCACGTACAAAGTTGGGATTTTGTTGACCAGTACTGCTGGTTGCTTTCGGTCTTGTGTGGACTAGGACATCCCTTATGCTCCGTGCTCTCTTGTGAGAGAACATGGGTTTAGGTATTTGTAACCCACCACTGTTTAGGATCTTCCAGTTCCTGTTGATGATCTTTGTCACCTGATTCGAGCAGGTGTTATAAGTGGTGATGCAGATTGGTCTTTTATCCTCATCCTTCGGCACTTTTTCTTCCAGGAGACTCTCTCGGCAGTTGTTCTTAGCTCGTTTGTATGCCTGATTGATGATCTTCTCAGGGTACATTCTGGCTACCAGCTTCTTTTCTAAGTCTTTGGACTGTAGTTTGAAGTCCTTGATCTCTGTGCAATTCCTGCGTAGGCGCAGGAACTGCCCGTACGGTAGATTATCCCGCAGATGTCTCGGGTGGAAGCTGTTATACAGTAATAAACAGTTCTTCGAAGTGTTTTTAAAATGAGTTGTAGTCATCAGTCTGCCTTCCTTGGGGTAAATGTTCAAATCCAAAAACACTAAGTTGCAGTTAGAGGTAGTGCTGGTAAATTTCAAATAGTCGTCTTGTAGATTCAACCAGCTCAGGAATTGTTTGGCAGTCCTCTCATCTCCATCCCAGATGATCAGGATATCATCGATGTATCGTTTCCATACCTTGATGTTACTTCTGTAGGGGTTGTTTGGATGCAGTATTTTGTTCACTTCTAAGTGGTGCACGTATAGACCAGCTATACTGGGAGCGAATGTGCTTCCCATGCTGCAGCCGTGTTTCTGAAGGTAGAGGGTACCTTTGTACTCAAAGAAGTTCTCCTTGAGGGCTAGGGAGCAGCATTCCATCACTACATTCCGTGGTGTCTGGTATTCCCAGAAGTCCTCAAACAGGACATCCTCCACAATCTCTAGTGTAGCATGATGTGGCAAACTAGTATAGAGGCTCTCCACGTCACAGCTAATTAATAGCTGAGTATTAGGATCAAAGGTAATGTCTTCCAATAGGTTCAGTACATCCTTTGTATCCCTCAAATACGTCGAGGTTTTCTGAACAATTGGCCTGAGGAAGGCGTCTGCAAATCTTGACAGGGGTTCCAGTATTGATCCGATGCCGGAGACGATGGGTCGTCCAGGAGGGTTTTGTAAATTCTTGTGTATCTTAGGAAGTGTATAGAGGTAGGGGGTCCTAGGATTTTTTTGGCATAGGAAATCTCCCTCTTTCTTGGTGATCCACCCATGTGTCACTGCTTCCTCTACCATCGTGTTGATTTTGGTTGCTATCCTATTCGTTGGGTCACTGTAAAGAATTTCATAGTTCCTTTCATCTTGGAGCAGTCTCATGCATTCAGTGTCATACTGGCTTGTATTCTGTATAACAGTTGCGCCGCCCTTGTCAGCCGGTTTTATCATTATCCGGTTGTTGTTGCTCAACTCTCGTAATGCTTGTCTTTCCTCTTTGTTGATGTTCTGAAAGGTGCTTCTCTCCTGTGGATCTATATCCTCAAGTTCCCTCATCACCGCTTTTTCGAAAGTAAGTAGTTCAATTGGTAGGGTGTTGTTCAGTGGTGTGAACGTAGATTTAGGTCTAAGTTTAGTATCTCCAAGTGCACTCTCATCATTCTTGTCTTTGAAAAAGACTTGTAATTTCAAACGCCGCATGAATTCTTGGACTTCCTTGCATAGATGGAATTTATCCATGTTGGCCGTAGGTACATAACCCAGGCCTTTTTCTAGTACCGCATTTTGCGCTTCTGTAAGTTCACAGTCTGAAAGGTTTACTACCAAGCTTACTTCTGGTTTTTCTTGGCGCCTGTCATACTTCTCGTGGCTACCCGTGGGGTCTCTTCTTCTCCTGTATTCCAGTGTACTGAGGTGCCCCTCCGGTTCCTTCCTCTGGTCTGTCCTTGGCGCGCCCCTAAAAAAGGCGCCGATTGGTCAAAATAGCCATAGTCTTGTTGTTGATAGCCCCACACGGGGAATGGACCCTGTGGATGTTGGAATGGGGGTGGTGGACCGTACTGCTGTTGTTGAGGATATACCATGTGGGGTTGGAAAGTGTTCCATCCTCTCGGACCACGGTAATTTGATCTGCGGAAGTTCCTCCTTCCCCCTTGAGACCTTGGGCTCTTATTGCGACTGGAGTTTGACCCACTTGACCCATTATCCGATGAGTCATCATCTGTGTTGTCATTCACTGATTTGTAGTCATCTTTTATGTAGGGGTAAACTCTCTCTTTTGACCAACGACTGTTGTCTTTCTTTAGTTTTTCATATTTATTGTTGAGTAGTTTCAAAATCATTGAGGGACTGATTCATTTCTTCAAGGAATTTTCTCAGATCAGCTGGAGATTCATGGCTTTTCAGACGAACTTCAATGGTTTGTATCTCAATTTTAAGTTCGCTTGCCAGTCTACTCGCAGTTTTTATAATTAACACGATCCAGCCACGGGTACACTTCCAAGAGATTTTGGACCAGTCAATCTTAAAGGTTTTGTCGTGTAAAAAGATGAAGGGTTCATTTCGAACTACCAAGCCTGCTGGGGCTGTGTTGGCCTGGAGGTATTCAGTCATCAGTAGGCCATGGATAGCGGTCTTTATTTGAGTTCTCCTCAATTCCTCTAGTTCGTCCCAGTCGTTATTCCTTGTGGAGGGACCTGCGGTGTTTAGACCTTCGAAGGTTCCAAGGGTGGCTATGAGGTTGGAGATTTCATCCTCAGTGAAAGCCAGGCCTAGGTCAGCCATGGTTGTTTGCAATTCTCAAAGTCGGGGAGTGGTAAACAAAGTCTTGAAAAGCCTAACAAAGGCTTTTTTAGGGGCGCGCCAAGGACAGACCAGAGGAAGGAACCGGAGGGGCACCTCAGTACACTGGAATACAGGAGAAGAAGAGACCCCACGGGTAGCCACGAGAAGTATGACAGGCGCCAAGAAAAACCAGAAGTAAGCTTGGTAGTAAACCTTTCAGACTGTGAACTTACAGAAGCGCAAAATGCGGTACTAGAAAAAGGCCTGGGTTATGTACCTACGGCCAACATGGATAAATTCCATCTATGCAAGGAAGTCCAAGAATTCATGCGGCGTTTGAAATTACAAGTCTTTTTCAAAGACAAGAATGATGAGAGTGCACTTGGAGATACTAAACTTAGACCTAAATCTACGTTCACACCACTGAACAACACCCTACCAATTGAACTACTTACTTTCGAAAAAGCGGTGATGAGGGAACTTGAGGATATAGATCCACAGGAGAGAAGCACCTTTCAGAACATCAACAAAGAGGAAAGACAAGCATTACGAGAGTTGAGCAACAACAACCGGATAATGATAAAACCGGCTGACAAGGGCGGCGCAACTGTTATACAGAATACAAGCCAGTATGACACTGAATGCATGAGACTGCTCCAAGATGAAAGGAACTATGAAATTCTTTACAGTGACCCAACGAATAGGATAGCAACCAAAATCAACACGATGGTAGAGGAAGCAGTGACACATGGGTGGATCACCAAGAAAGAGGGAGATTTCCTATGCCAAAAAAATCCTAGGACCCCCTACCTCTATACACTTCCTAAGATACACAAGAATTTACAAAACCCTCCTGGACGACCCATCGTCTCCGGCATCGGATCAATACTGGAACCCCTGTCAAGATTTGCAGACGCCTTCCTCAGGCCAATTGTTCAGAAAACCTCGACGTATTTGAGGGATACAAAGGATGTACTGAACCTATTGGAAGACATTACCTTTGATCCTAATACTCAGCTATTAATTAGCTGTGACGTGGAGAGCCTCTATACTAGTTTGCCACATCATGCTACACTAGAGATTGTGGAGGATGTCCTGTTTGAGGACTTCTGGGAATACCAGACACCACGGAATGTAGTGATGGAATGCTGCTCCCTAGCCCTCAAGGAGAACTTCTTTGAGTACAAAGGTACCCTCTACCTTCAGAAACACGGCTGCAGCATGGGAAGCACATTCGCTCCCAGTATAGCTGGTCTATACGTGCACCACTTAGAAGTGAACAAAATACTGCATCCAAACAACCCCTACAGAAGTAACATCAAGGTATGGAAACGATACATCGATGATATCCTGATCATCTGGGATGGAGATGAGAGGACTGCCAAACAATTCCTGAGCTGGTTGAATCTACAAGACGACTATTTGAAATTTACCAGCACTACCTCTAACTGCAACTTAGTGTTTTTGGATTTGAACATTTACCCCAAGGAAGGCAGACTGATGACTACAACTCATTTTAAAAACACTTCGAAGAACTGTTTATTACTGTATAACAGCTTCCACCCGAGACATCTGCGGGATAATCTACCGTACGGGCAGTTCCTGCGCCTACGCAGGAATTGCACAGAGATCAAGGACTTCAAACTACAGTCCAAAGACTTAGAAAAGAAGCTGGTAGCTAGAATGTACCCTGAGAAGATCATCAATCAGGCATACAAACGAGCTAAGAACAACTGCCGAGAGAGTCTCCTGGAAGAAAAAGTGCCGAAGGATGAGGATAAAAGACCAATCTGCATCACCACTTATAACACCTGCTCGAATCAGGTGACAAAGATCATCAACAGGAACTGGAAGATCCTAAACAGTGGTGGGTTACAAATACCTAAACCCATGTTCTCTCACAAGAGAGCACGGAGCATAAGGGATGTCCTAGTCCACACAAGACCGAAAGCAACCAGCAGTACTGGTCAACAAAATCCCAACTTTGTACGTGGCCACCATCCATGTGGGAATTGCAAGGTTTGCTGTCTCACTAAGAAAAGCAACAACCTAACCTTCAGTGATGGTACCAGCTGGGAGCAAAGAAGCTTCAGCAATTGCAACAGTACCAATGTTGTTTACTTAATTACATGCCTCTGTAGAATGGAGTATGTAGGAATGACGACGAGGGCAGTAAAACTCCGGATAGGAGAACATAAAAGCACCATCAAGTGTAAGAAAACCAGCACGAAACTCACCAATCATTTCCTAGAGATGAACCATAGACCAGAAGAAATAACATGGACTGTGATCGAGCAAGTGAGTAATGAAAGATTCCTGCTGGAAAAAGAGCAAAGATGGGTGTTTCGCATCCAGTCTCATAAAAGGGGACTGAACGATGACATACCATGGGGACAGCTGTGACCCCCTATTGTTTGACTGTGGTCATTGAATCTGAATACAATCTATATATACAATAACATGAACCACTCCACGTCCAACCTGATACATCTATGGACAACCCATTGGTGCCATTAAGGGCTACATGAGTGGGACCTGGCATTGAGACCCCCCCGGGGGAATGTTATCTGTCTCATGAATAATCATCCCCTTAGAGCAACACTGTGCTGTTATCGAGCACCCAGGATATGATATTGTACTAAGAAATCCCTGGCAAAACCTAGTTTGATCCATAAGCGCTGTTCGAACACATTTCGGAGAGAAATACTACATCCTGCACTAACTGATCCCACTAAGCGGGGAAATCCCCGGCTGTATGTTTGGATCAATTTTATGACTAAACTGATCGGTATTATCTCCACATCTTTTCAAACCTAGGAGTTTGATAAAACATTCTATTTTTGGAAATCCACCTTAAATGAGCTTAATCACTGAAAGGAGCTGAAGTACAAACACAATTTTTTTATTTGTTTAAAGATCCACGAGAGTGCTAAAATCGGCTCTCATTACATAGGATCCCCTTGCTTTTCGATCAAGCCAGCCAGAGACAGAGAGGAAAGACTTCCGCTAATTTTCCCCACTGTGTGCCAAATAGCGGCGGCCATTTTCCAAGCTAAGCGGTCTAGTGTTCACTCCAAGGGCGTGTTTCCCGGAAGCCAGAGGCAACACGGACGGCAATTACACTAGTATATCTACCGAACGAACGAGTGACCACGCGTCCTCGGAGCTGCATGGTAGGGATGATAGGCGATTTGCCATGCCGGTAACGTAAGTAACAGACTCGGACCCTGAGTCTCTAATAAACGGGTCACAGGGCTGCCAATTTCATACCAGGACTCGAGTGTACCGCATCTAATAATGGGGGTGGCAATGTTTATCTATTTTTTACAGTAGACCGAGCAAAAACTTCCTCCGCCTGCAAGCTCATGGGGCACAGTCAAACTAACGAAAAAGTATGTATAAAAAGAATATATCGATTACCACCTTTACCAATACCGTTATTTAAAGCATAGACTTGGAAAACATACGATTTAAGGGTCTTGTTTTGCCGCCAGTGCAATTGGGTGAATGAATGTGTCGAGTCACGAATGTATGGATGAGGAATGAATTAAGAAACGTTACGATTTGGACGGTTCTTTTTGAAAAATAAGTCGGACACAGCGTCCAGTAATAGGAGGTGCACATTGATCAATGCACTACGTTTGTGGCATAAGAATTAGCGCTAAACAAGCAAAATCCTGCTGATTAACTGTAGGATGTAATCTTATAATATGGATGTACAATTAATGATCAAAAGTAAGAATACGAATATGCTTGTGCTTTCTCTCCCTTTTCTCCTTTTGATTTACAGAGACCACTGGTCACTTTTTCTGCACTGATTATTGGTGCATTGCTTCACTAGGGCCAGCTCATGCCCTGAAGCGGAAATATTCAGCCTATTTTTGCTGATATATTTATAGGACAGTAGGCATACCACTGTAGAACTGAGCTATTTTTCTAGTAGGGATCATTGAACGGTCCTGATGAGTAGGCAGTTGGGGACTGCCTATGAAACATGTCGACTCGGTAGTCAGTAATCGCTCTACCTTTTATCCCCTTTTTAATATTTCCAGCTAGAGATACCAATAAAATGTATTTGTTCTACTAGCCAGGGAATTTTTAACTTTTTTGTATTTTTTGCATTTCACTAGTAAGATCCCTACACTTCACTGACACCACTGCACCCACACATAGCTCTGTCACATTTATAGTGCTCCCGCGTAGTCCGTCTGGTCGTAGCACGCCCCGCCCCGTTATAGGGACGGGAAGACCCCTATGATGAAGCATGACACTAACTGATTTTTTTAGTGTGTGAGGGGTATTTTAACAAAGCACACGTGCTCTCATCTTTCCATCTCTAAGAGAGAGCCCACTGTTTCACATCAAAATCAAAAATTATAAAATATTTGGCACCTCTACACATTGATAGAATCTCTATGTTTATGTTTGCAATTCTATGCCATCTGGTGAACAACATATGGCACAGTTCATTTTACACACTATATATCTGCCTAGCAAATTAACAGGACTGCTGTCGCACACCACAAACCTATGCATTTCTTTATATGTCCCAATTTCTATTTCAACTGGTTTTGTCAATGGAGTATTTATTTGCCTATTAGCTACACCTACAACCTGGATTGTTTCACCCGAGAGAGGAAGATTTTGAATTTCCACTGATCTAACACTATAACGGGTAGCACCAGTGTCCACTAGGAATGTTATTTCCACATCATTCACCTTTCTGCTCACAAATGGACCTGACTGATCTACCTCAAGAGTGGCTCCAAGCATACACTCTTCTTGCTCCCTCAGACACCATCAGAAACTCTCATCTGGCTCACTGCCATTCTCTTCTTGCAACCAATATTGAGGACACGCATTTACTCTTTGCGGTCTTTTTACCTGCTCACTATCGCTGACTCTGCACTGTATCTCTGCTGATTCCCACTGTATGGCAGTGGCGGTTGCGGCACCTGACTTTGTTGATTTGCTATCTGCTGTTGTTGCGGTTGCTGCTGATTTACCTCAAACTGCACCTGCGGATTCAATGATGTATGTTCCCCATTAACTCTAGGCGGACATTTACACTTTCGTTTCCAATGCCCTAACTTGCCGCAATTGAAACATGGCATTTTCTTTTTCAATTCATCAATATTACTTACTAATTTAGGTTTGCCTTTAAACCCACCTTGATCTCCTGCATTCTTATTCTCCATCTGTGCTACTTGTTGTTCTGCTACTTTTACTTGTGCCCACATGGCTTTTTCTTTCAACTTTTTCTGTTTTGCATCAATTTCTTCACTGCAATACTTTGCCTGTCTCAGTACCTTATCTACTGAGCTTGACTGCCAATCCATCATGCTATGTCTAATCATGTCTGAAATTTCCGGTCTTAATCCATATACAAACCTATACACAAAATGGCTCATATCTTTTTCATTTAATTCCTCATAACCACTATATTGCTTGAAAACTAATAACAATCTTTCATAAAATGAATGCACAGTTTATTTCGGTTCCTGGGTGGTCCTGTCTATCTTTACCCAATCAGTTTCTTTTGGAGGTATTTTATTTTTCAACCACACTATCACTTGTTCATATTTTCTCATCACATCTGGTGATGGAGCTCCTGTTTTCTCATCTCTGGGATACTTCTCCCTTGGCCAATCCACAAATATTTTACATTCTGTCCATAAATCTGTTGGCACCACTATATCAAACAACCCATCCAAATCAATCCATAATACCTTTGATACTTTTACAAATCTGTCAACTTGTCGATACCACTCCACCGGCTTCTCTCTCAATCTGGGGAATTCATTCGTAAATGACAATATATCTCATCTGCTCCAAGGAACATGTACATATCCTCCTCCAGGAATTTCTCTCATAGGGAATTCAGTTGCCATTGTTCCCTTTTCTCTAATAGGGAAAGCTAATGTGGATTTATCACTATTCTCTTCTTTCTTCTTTGCCCACTTGACTCTCCATTTACCTACATCACCCCATTTACGCAACAGCACAATCAAATCTTTTATCTGAACTAGTCTCCCCGCAGTATTCATGTTTTCAATGTCTCTTTCTGCAAAATCTACTCGATACGTTTTCTGCAATGATTTTATTTTTGAAAATTCTATTCCACATTCACTTGCCACCTCTTCTAATTGATCGTGCATTGTCTTAGCTCTCCATGTTATGCTTTTACATAAAAACATGAGCTCGTCATCCTGGTAAGTTTTTAATCTGTCTGTCCCAATCGTTCCAATTATTAACTCTTCCATATCTACTTTTAATTTAGCCACATCCAACACTTTTGATTCCTGCTCTTTTAATTTTAACGTTTTTATCCATTCACTCAACTCTCTATCTGATGGTCCCATGGGTGTTTGCATTAAATCTATTTTGTCTGCACTTCTCCCTGGAGTTGCAGAGCCAGATTCTGCTCCTGTCGGGTATCCGCATGACAAATTTTGGTTAAAAGTTAATTCTGGTGGATTTACACTTATATTCTGCCTTATTTCTGACAAATCAGGATAAGTACTCCCTTTTGCTCTCTGTAGACTTTGTTGTAATGGAATGGTTAATCTCGGCTCTTTTATTTTCTGATCTTCAAATACTGGTATCACAAGTCCTATCGTTACTGGGACAGTTACAGCTTCCATATTTTTAGTAAGGGTTTGAATCAATGCATGTGCAGAACGCTCATAATCAGACATATATGGCTGTTCATCATTTCGTCTTTCCGCACTTAGCACAATTCTGTGTGTATCATTACTTTGTACAGGAGTACCCGTAATTCTAGCTTCTCCTATTGGTGTACTCGGGACATATCTTGTTTCTACTCTCTCAGGGAAATCTCTGAAATTTGATGGTTGTCTTGGCGTTTCATTAACTCTTTCTTCTGCCATCGGGGCATTTGGTGTAGTCCATAAAGAACTTGGTTGATATGGGGGTGGTCTCCTATTCAATATTTCTTCTAAAACAGCCTCCTCTGATTCACTTTCACCATAACTTTGATTTCCTAATTCAGTATTCTTTTTCTTCTCCGTACTTTTTTGTCCCTCATATTCTTCTACCGATCTGACTGGATACATGCCATCACACAAATTTCCATTCCTCCATCTCCGCATTCTAGTCTCATGTGTTTCTCCCCACAAATCTCTACCTCTACCTCTTGGTCTAAGATACCTACTTAACCTCTCACTCTCCATTTGATGCATCTCATCTTCCCACTCAACCAGTGCTTCAAATTGAGTTGGTCTGGGTCTCGGTTCAAGTTTCATCATTTTGCTCTCAAATTCCTCAAAATGGCCAAATCAAACGATCCTCCTTCTGAAAATGCTAACACACCATCATCCTTGGTATACTGGACCCAATTCTCCAACCAAACACACGTATCATAACCATATTTCGATAACATATAGGAAGCAGGTGTTTTCGGTGAAGGAAGTATTTTTCCCTCTCTCGTAACTACCTCTTTGTCTTTTGCAAACATGTTTTTCAGCCTTTTAAACCATGATGGTTTCTTCTTGACATCATCATAATAGTAGTATGACATTTTCGGTAAAACTTTCCTGCTTTCAAAAGTTCGCGTATTATTCTGTTGCTGTTTCTGTAACACCAACCTATCACAGCACGGTTTGCACTAATGTACCAATTAGAACACGATACGTCACTATAGTGCTTAACCAATAGCTATTGCTGCTTTTTGTGATGAACCAATCAGCTCCTACTCTGTCTTGGTCACGAGGACGAATCCCAGCGCAACACTTTTGACGTCACTAGCGCTCCGGCTCCTGCAGCGCCGACTGACCCCTACTTTACAGGTTTTTTTCAAGAAGCCGTATTTACAAGGATTTTTACAAAATCCATTAGTAACTTACACAAAACAATACCATTTGCCTGTTTCTCTAATAAAGTGAAAGTTTTCTCAATCACACAAGTATTCTGTAACCGGAGTAGACCACGCTTATCTCCTCAGAATTTTTAAACTCGTTGATAAAATAGCACGACCCTATTTTACCCTTTTATCAGGCAATAACGAACTTGTTTCTCCAGGAAAACACATACAGAGATCCTTTTCACCTGAACGCGTATTGCAATTTCATTTACACACGTTCATACAGAAAACCCTATTCATATATATACATGAACTCTGTATCACCAGTAGGCAGCGCTTCTATCTAACCCACCACAGAATCCCTCTATTGCTAGTAAAGTAGATGCCGCTCCTTTACCCTTTTCTCAAGCTTGGTTTAAGTCCTACTATTCTCCCGGCAGTAAGTTTTAATCAGGATACGCAATGATCCCTGTGCTTGAAGGCTGACATTTCATAGACTGTCCTCACTATACATTTACTCTTTCACACCTAAGGTCCCTAGACAATGATATACGACAATATCACCGCAGTATACGACGATACTCCTCTTTTGAAACAGACCAAATGCACTGTGCGACTTTACTTGCCACACTTCCTCTACCTGCAGACAGAGGCACTGGCTTCACGCAACACTTGAAAGCCTTTTCAAAACTACATATAACGTAACACGAACTCAACAGATGTTACTCATAATTCTATACATCAAATTGTATATAGTACTTTATACATAACCCTAGCTAATTTCCTTAGCAACCACTACTCTGCTACCAAGAAATAACTGCTTCAGCGCAGTTCCAAAAATAATTCCTAATCAATACTCACCATTCCCCTGAAACCTTTAAACACACAACCATTCGTCAGTGGGGCCCATAACACTGCACGTTTACTCTGTTCACTTACACTTGGCTTCAAGGCTTTTGGTGAATCACACTGGAGAAATGCTGTAACATTTGGTGGAGTGTCTAAAACCTATTGAAATCAGTTATTATTTACACCTACGGATTATTACACTTTACCATGGTTTTATTCAAACATTTTAATTATTCAGACACACCACCATAGTGGCAATGGATCTGCTAGAAAGAAAATTAGGCATAGGAAAATCACAAGACCAGCTTTTAAAATTCAATTTTTCCCAATTTTATTAAAAACAAAACTTTATTATGTCTCACATTTATGCATTAAGTAATTCTTTATTTAGTAAAAATCTTAATCTTTATTTCAAAATGAGCATTTTATTTGGGGCTCAAGAAAAATCGCTTATTTTAGAAATCAGTTAAAGTTTAGCAAAGAACAGATAGTTCCAAATGTATTCTCTCCTAACATCCCTAACTAACACCCTCATCTTATCCTTCAGTCCTGCAAAGCAAACAAATAAAATTCAAAGAATCTTACATCCAGGAATCAGTCTTCAGTCGGGCAGCACTTCCAGTAGAAATCGAAAAAGCGACCCCTTCTAGACAAAACCAGGGGTTTTTATACACTAATTTCCCAACTTAATCTATCTAAAAAGTATCTATCACTACTTATTCGAACTCTGATTGGACAAATTCGGGGTGGGTGAGCATCTTCTCACCATGTATGTATTGCGTGTAAATGTATTGCGATTTATATAGCACACGTATCACCCGAAGGCATCAAGGCTCTTGCTTTAGGAACCCGTCCTGTTATGTTATGTTATGTTATGTTAAAATTTTATTTATATAGCGCACGGCTACTCAGCAAGAGTGTCCCGGCGCTTTAAAGAACAACTCAGCAGATAAAAAAACATAACAGTCAACAAGCAGAAAAAGAAAAAGTAAAGCAGAAAAGAAACAGCCTACAAATTAAAAAGCCAAGTTTTCAGGCTTTTCCTGAACAGGAGCAAGCTAGGAATGCTGCGTAAAGCAAAGGGCAGGGAGTTCCACAGCTGGGGGGCCTTAAAGCTGAAAGAACGACCCCCGATACGCGCCTTCCTCACACGAGGCACCACGGCCATACACAGAGATTCCGACCGCAAAGAGCGGGCCGGACGGTAAAAGGCCAGTCTGCGCTGCAGATATTTAGCTCCGGAGCCAGAAAATGCCTTATGCACCAGCGTCAGCGTTTTAAACATTATCCGCTTTCGGATAGGGAGCCAGTGAAGTGACTGAAGCACCCCAGATGTTCTAGCCCGCCTATGAAGGCCGTATATGGCGCGAGCCGCAGAGTTCTGCGCCACTTGCAGCCTTGCTTTTCCCCTGTGAGATAACCCCTACAGGGTAACCCCAGGGTGAAAGCCAGGCATCCCGCAGCGGGTGGGCCGCCGTAGTGGAGATAAGCAACTATTGCCCAGAGTTGCAGCGTAGGACCCCATGATTAGAATAGGCACCGAGGCGAGAATTATCGAGTCCGTGGACATTTTGGGCTCAGGACCCTGCCGCGTCTGGAATTGAACCCTGGTCCCGGGCCAGACCGCTGCATCAGGGTCTGCCGCTCTAATCAGTGAGCCACACTCCTCCACTATTACCATTACAACATCATTTTCTCGACGATTCAGCAGAAAAATAAAGGGTCTTTGTTTTAGGACAGTCCATAGCTTAGCCATTTCCTCGAGTTTGAAACATCGGAACCTTTTCCCATGATCACAACATTCAAGCGTCCATGTTTGGCACCCATCCTAGGTTCCGGGCCAAGGCAGCCTTGAACCTCCTCGAGCACAGGCAGTTCACTCTGATTTGCAGGCTTTTGGCGCGCCTGCGCTGTCCAGCTCTTGCTCACAGTTCACCCGAGTATCCATCTTTTATATAGACTTCAGAGGCCTCTTTTGGAACTATCATAGAAACAAACACAAATTCATGTTAATTATTGAAATAAAACCCTTCTGTTTACCTCCCACCATACTAATGTGTGCCCATTAGTTGTTACCTAGCAAATAAGCCACACAAATGTGTTTTATAGTACATAATCGACCACTTCTTAGCACAAAAACGTATACAATAAGCACATTAAGCCACTTTTTGTTTATATTTGAGCTGCGCATTAATTCACAACACAATAACAATACATATTAGTTAATTATATTGCAACATGCAAGCAAAATGAATACTCCCGTGTGTAGA
>NC_136073.1:25158107-25248107 GCF_964261635.1 Lissotriton helveticus | reverse complement strand
GACAGACAGACAGACAGACAGACAGACAGACAGACAGACAGACAGACAGACAGACAGACAGACAGACAGACAGATAGATAGATAGATAGATAGATAGATAGATAGATAGATAGATAGATAGACAGACAGACAGACAGACAGACAGATAGATAGATAGATAGATAGATAGATAGATAGATAGATAGATAGATAGATAGATAGATAGATAGAGTGAGGGCGATAGATAGATAGATAGATAGATAGATAGATAGATAGATAGATAGATAGATAGATAGATAGATAGATAGAGGGCGATAGATAGATAGATAGATAGATAGATAGATAGATAGATAGATAGATAGATAGATAGAGTGAGGGCGATAGATAGATAGAGTGAGGGCGATAGATAGATAGATAGATAGATAGATAGATAGATAGATAGATAGATAGATAGATAGATAGATAGATAGATAGATAGATAGAGGGCGATAGATAGATAGATAGATAGATAGATAGATAGATAGAGGGCGATAGATAGATAGATAGATAGATAGATAGATAGATAGATAGATAGAGGGCGATAGATAGATAGATAGATAGATAGATAGATAGATAGATAGATAGATAGATAGATAGATAGATAGATAGAGTGAGGGCGATAGATAGATAGATAGATAGATAGATAGATAGATAGATAGATAGATAGATAGATAGATAGATAGATAGAGTGAGGGCGATAGATAGATAGATAGATAGATAGATAGATAGATAGATAGAGTGAGGGCGATAGATAGATAGATAGATAGATAGATAGATAGATAGATAGATAGATAGATAGATAGATAGATAGATAGATAGAGGGCGATAGATAGATAGAGTGAGGGAGATAGATAGATAGATAGATAGATAGATAGATAGATAGATAGATAGATAGATAGATAGATAGATAGATAGATAGATAGAGGGCGATAGATAGATAGAGTGAGGGCGATAGATAGATAGATAGATAGATAGATAGATAGATAGATAGATAGATAGATAGATAGATAGATAGATAGATAGATAGATAGATAGAGGGCGATAGATAGATAGATAGATAGATAGATAGATAGATAGATAGATAGATAGATAGATAGATAGATAGATAGATAGATAGATAGAGTGAGTGAGGGCGATAGATAGGCAGAGTGTGGTAGATAGACAGACAGACAGACAGACAGATAACCGGCCCCCTTTGCGCATGCTCTGCTTCCAAACCCAACATACACACGCACTCACTCTCTCTAACTATTTCGCTCCGCCACTCTCTCCTCACCCCTCTCAATACAGGTCCTACAGATGCAACACAAACTCTTCTTTCGAGGCGCTATAAAGGGCCCTATGTCGCACGAAGATCCCCCATCCCGCCCCCTCGCAGACAGGACCCCACAACTGGCCTGTGCCCCACAAGCACTGCTCTAGGAACGCTGCTGCCTCGTGTCTTTCTGGGGCCCTGGGTTTACTTCCCTCTTACTCACCGCTTAACTCACAGCTGCTCACAGCCAAACACAAGCCCACTGGAAAAACCCCTAAACTCCCCGCACCCCCCTCTTTGGGGGGAGCAGCGGGGTCACGTGTTTAGATTGAGCATGGTTTGGCGATGTGGGGGCGCTGGGGTGACCCCCTCCCAGGCGCAGTGGGCCTACACCCCTATCACCGCACCACAGAGGAGAAATGCTCCCAGGCCTGTCCTGCACCCCTCAGCCGCAGGCCTCGGGCCCAGAACACAGGGGTGCCCCCCAAGCTGGCAGCAGGGGGGTGCATTTCAGTCCAGGCCCCTTGGCACAGACAGGCCCTGGCGCGTAACGCGCGTTGGCACCGCAGGATGACCTGTCAGTGAGAAGGCAGCCTGGCCAGCGAGCTCACGGCCAGGCCGGGCTGCAGAGGAGACCCCCATGGCCGAGGTGCCCCCCACCCCTTCTGCGAGGGGGCGCCGGGAGCCGGGAAAAGCCTGGAAATACCCCCGAAGAAAGGGCGCAGCGGGAGCGCCCCCGTCCACTCGCCAGAGAAAGAGGCCGACAGGGCCCGCTCAATGGGGTGACATGAATATTATGCGGGCAGGCCAGAGGCGGGTGGGGTGGGGGAAATCACGAATATTTATTTTTATTTTTTTTAAAAGTACTTCCTTCTTTGCTAGACGGCCGTGAACCTTCGCTGAGTGTATCTCACAAGGAACGGAGCGCGCAAACGTTCCTAAAATTGAGAAAGACGCAATGTTGCAAAACTCTACAAAAATCAAAAAAATAAATAAAGGGGAAAACCCAGTTTAAAAAAATACAAATGTAAAAGAAAAAGCAAAAAAAATTATAATAACTAAACATAATGGTAAGCAGTAAGCACCAATTTACAAATCCGGTCGTGCTACCTCGGCTAAAGAAATCCGAGCCTTTAAAACACATTTAGCATAAACAGTTTTAAAAAAAGCAAAAATAGCACGGTACCTACTGTAGTAGGGCTTTTTTGGGCAGCCGTCCCCTGTGCGCTAATGACGGCTAGACATACCGGCCGTGGCTTTTGTGAGCGGGCACCCCCCTTTGTGCCTGCGCCCCAAAAGCGCGCTGATTAATTAAATTTCACACTGTAGCCGGCGAGAGACATTTTCCCACAAACAAGCGGGTCGAGAGCCCCCTCCCCAAGAAAAACAGCCAACTCCAAGTTCAGCAGCGTGCCAACCCCCATTAGCATGAGAATGGCGTCTGCCTGGACACAGGGCTTCCCACACACCAGGCCCCGGAGCCCTCCACACTTTCCCAGGGCCTGCCACAATCGGACAACTGTTTGTCTAAGATGCCAAACGCTTTTCTTTTCTCCCTTTCATGGGGGAGCCTGTCTTGTGATAACAGACAATTAGCGCCCAAGAGCGCACGGCAAAGGAGGCAGCACAAAAAAAAAAAACATACAGACACCCTCCATCACCAGCAGCGTAGGGAAAATACAAAAATTAAATATAGTGCTATTTAGGGGGAAAAAAGAATTAGCGCAAAAGAAAAAAAAGGTAAATAAAATAACTTTTTAATCAGCGCAGTAGGCCAAGCGATTTAAGCTGCAGGAAAGCAGTAAAAGTGAAAAATATATAAAAACAAAGGTTAAAATACTTACATGGTTACTTTTTCGAGAAGTGTAAAAGAGAATTATTTCAAAAAATTGAGTATGGGGAGGGTGGAAAAGGGGCTTCCTGAATTTTGCACTCTCTTTAAAAAAAAAGAATGCGAGAAATTGAAAATAATTGATAATTAATATAATTAATAGATCAGCAAGCTCGAGCTCTTGATTGGACCGCCTCTGGCCGGGCCTTTCTCTCGGTGTGGTGTTTGAGAAAGGAAGCAGAACTGAGCCCCCCCCCTAAAAAAGCCTCGCAGAACATAACTTTGTTGTCCCCCCCTTCACCCCCAGAAGTCTGCCCCCACCCCCTTCCTTCCCATGACCCCCATCTGTCCCAGACCTTGGCTCATTTTCTCACAGCCCCCAGCTAGGTCTGTCTGCTCAGTCCCCTGGGGTCCCCAAACTGGACAGCCTGGAGTGGACGTGTCCTGCAACCCAAACAGCTACCCCCCTCGCCCATCCATTGTCCGGCCTCTTTAGACGTCCATTGTCCCAACTTCGCCCTGAGCTTGGGTTTTTTTTTTCTTTCACTCTGTGTATTTTTGCTCCACGCTTTTTTCCCCCTCTGCACCCCCCACCCACCCCCAGTGCTACAGAAACACCACGCTTAGTAAATGCAAGCAAAATACTGTGTATGGGAGAGTGGGGTGGAGGGACAGACAAGCCCACTCTGGGTTGAAACCCCAATACGCCGCACCCACCCCCTTCTGCTGGCTCTAAACTTGAGGTACCTCGGACAGCAACTTTGGTACCCACCTGGGTGTGTCTGCGCCCCCATCTCAGCCAGGCACATCTCCCGGGTTCAGAGGTGTCCTCGTGCGGGGTCTGTGATGCTGAGGCTTCCCAGGGATGCAGGGATTACGCACGAGCCTCCTGTCCCCTCCAAGGAGTACCGGGCAACTTTCGGTGTCTGGGAGACCCTGCAGCGGGCCAACAGAAGCAGGCATGGGGGCTGCCTCCCTCCCCTGTCTGGGAGCAGGCGAACCAGGAAGAAAAAACACATGAAGACGATGGAGAGGAGGACGCGTCACATGCGCCTGCATCCGCTGGGTACCACTTGGAAGATGCTGTCGGAGACGGGTCTCCAGGCGCCCGCGGGCGGCGGGGAGCGAGGGCTGCCCCCGGAGCCGGCCGGCAGGGGGGTGCAGCCAGCAGCAGAGGACGGCTGAGCCCGGAGGAAGAGGCGAGTGGCTGCTCCATCCAGGGAGGGACAGGCAGGTCCAGGCGGTGGCAGCAGGCAGGGATGCTCCTGGCTGAGCAGTGCTCGCAAGCTGAGCCCAGGGTCACGTATCTTTACGTGGGGTTAAGTAGATACGCCTGCTCGTGGCCAGCAGAGATGCCTCGGTGTGCTGTGCATTGGAGGGGGGTGGGGGCGGCTGGAGGGGGCGTCATCCCTCTCAGGGAGATACCATCTCAGCCCCGCACAGCAGGCACGCGTCCGGGTCCGGCTGCCGCAGCCCCACTCCGGGTGACACACAACCATTTTGGATGTGGAGCTGTGAGAGGGTTGGATGGTGTGTGTGTGTGTGAGGGGGGGGGGCTGCTGTGGGAGGAGAAATGCATTTTTTTTTGGTTTCTCCATATTTGAGTACGTAAATGGTGACGCGGTGACGTCAGGCAGTCAGATAGGTTAGTCACTCCTGGTGTTTTAATGCCTTTTCCTCCCAGCGGTGGATGCTGTATTGGTGGGGTACCCACACCGGTTTTGTGTAATGCCTGTGTAAAAATGCCAGGTTTGCAGGGGTGGGGGGCTGTGTGTGTGTGTGAGGGGGTGAGAGGGGTGGCAGAGGGCTTCCCTGCCCATGCCCACCCCTGGATCCGGGCTCAGGCTCGGATGCTGGCACATCTCAGCCCCCCAGGGCTGATGCTGCGTCCTCAGATATTCCTTAAAGCCGGATCCGGCAGGGCCAGGCTGCAGCTCGGAGGGTTAACCCCTTGTGCGCCGCGAGACATCCCCAGGCAGCGTTTCCATGAGCGCTCTCGATACAGTCTCTCTCCCACCCTCCAACAGGCCTCGTGGTGTGAAGACAGCAGACGCACAGTGGCCATTTATACAGCGCCCAGCGCACACTGCGGCGCCTCTTGGCGCTGGAATAATCTGCCTGGTTAACATTATATCCATAATCTGGGATCAGGGCAGGCTTGGCCTCTAAACCCAGGGGTTGAGCCGGAAGTTGGGGGCCGTCTTGAGGAACACATGCTGTCTCTCTCAACCCTTCTCCTCACCGCCCTCCTCTTTCCACTCCCCCCCCCTCCGTTCACCTCTTCTCACCCTCCTCCCCTGCTTTTCACTCTCTCTTTTTTTCCCTCCCCTCCTTCTGTTTCTCACCCTTGCACTCCTCGTCCTGCCTCTCTCCTCGTCTCCTCCTCTGTCCCCAGGCCTCCCCGCTCTCTCTGAGCCTCTCTCCTTTCTTTCCACCCCATCTCTCGACTGACACCCTTGCCATGTGGCCTGATCTGCTCCTACCTGTCCCTCTAAGCCCGTCGTCGCTTTCTCCTCCTCTCTCGCGTCACTCCCGAGTCCCTCCTGGGTGCCCCCTCTTTCCTCTTCTGTGCCCTCAAAGTAGACTGTTTCTCCCCCTCTTCCCCCCACTCCCCCCCCCGCCCCCCAGTTCATTCTCTCCTCTCTCTTGCTTCAGATCTCACCTGCATCTTTACTTTCAACTCTCTCTTTCTTCCCTCGCCCCTCAGGGTCGCTCTCACTACTCCACCTGCCCCCCCCCTCTATGCTATCATCACCCCTCTCTCTCGCTACTTTTGAACATGTCTCTCTCTTTCAGCGCTTCGAGTCGTCTCTTTTTATTATTTTCCGCTCTCTCTGTTTCTCTCGCCCATTTTAGCATCACAGCCTTTCTTGTTTCTCTCCCACTCACCTGCTGCTCTCCGCCCCCTCCCTGTCTCTCTCTACAACACGCACTGTCTGCACCTGTCTCTCCCCATACCCTCATATCCCTCCCACCCCTCACTCTGTATTGTGCTGTAATTGTATTTATATAGCGCTTACTACACCTGCCGAGGCGTCGAAGCGCTCTGTCTCTCTCTACAATAAGCACTGACTGCCCCAGTCTCTCTCCAGTACCCCAATACCTCTCTCCGGCCCTATCACCCCATCACCCCCCCCCCCCCCCCCCCACCACACACACACACACACACACCCACACCAGCTCTCCTCTCTCTCTCTAGGCCTCAGGAGCGCCATATTATTTTTAAAGAGACAACGCGCCGGGGGTCACATGTCAGAGCCCCAAAGCAGTGAATACGTCGAATATTAAAAACAAAACACAACATAACTCCGTCCCCGTCGCAGGGAAGGTCGAATGAAACCATTCCGTTCTTTTTCTGCAAACCGCTTCACTTCTGTCACCTCCTCGAGGCAGAGTCGTTCTTACATACTGCTTTCTTTTATTTCTGTCATTCTCTGAATTGTAAAAAAAAAAATCCAGATTGGAATCCCCCCCCCCTTGCTGTCCTCTGTGTTAATAGCCAACTTTGTAAAAAAAAAAAAAAAAAGATTCCTTATAATGCATGCATTAATATTTTGTTATGAACGGCATGACGTATTTCTTCTTTGTCTATTAATTTGGAATAATTTGCAGTTATTGGCCCCGGTACAGAACAGACCGAGGGCCGGGGTAGCGTCTCTGTGTGTGCAGGTTACACGTGTGTCTGCTGGGTCCAATCTTAAAATACAGGAATTGAAAGAAAGTCCCCCCCCCCCTGGTTACAGACACCCCCTGCAGTTTAATTTATTTGTAAGAGGGTGTCATTAAAGGGTGCCTGTCCCTGCTTGCTATCCACCCTCCATGTTCGGGGTCTGTGGTCCGGGGCATTTACTGGCCCCTTTACGAGGGTCCCGAGCCCTGCGGCCCCGGGGTCACGGGGTCAGCCGGTCCACCCCCAGACACGGCGGACATCTTGAGAGCTGTGTTTTAAGAGCGGTCTGTGTTCAGATGCTAATGACGGTAAACACAGACAGACAGCGGCCGCCCGGGGGTCCGTCTGTCCAGAGAGCTGTAAACACACAGACACCACGGGCCATGGAGGCGGCTGGGCACGCGCAGGGTCAGTCTGTCCAGAGGAGGGTCAGTCAGTCCAGGGGAGGGCCAGTGTGTCCAGAGGAGGGCCAGTGTGTCCAGAGGAGGGTCAGTCAGTCCAGGGGAGGGCCAGTGTGTCCAGAGGAGGGCCAGTGTGTCCAGAGGAGGGTCAGTCTGTCCAGGGGAGGGTCAGTCTGTCCAGAGGAGGATCAGTCTGTCCAGAGGAGGGTCAGTCTGTCCAGGGGAGGGTCAGTCTGTCCAGAGGAGGGTCAATCCGTCTAGGGGAGGGTCAGTCTGTCCAGAGGAGGGTCAGTCTGTCCAGAGGAGGGTCAGTCTGTCCAGGGGAGGATCAGTCTGTTCAGAGGAGGGTCAGTCTGTCCAGGGGAGGGTCAGTTTGTCCAGGGGAGGGTCAGTCCGTCCAGGGGAGGGTGAAAGTACGCAGGAAGGAAGGGCACTTAACACACACACGCATGTATACCCGCCCAGACACTCAGATGGAAGTTGTGCACACACACAGCAAAGCACTACACACTCGAAGTCGTCAGCAAGCACACACGTGCGCACCTACTCCGTGTTCGGCATAGGAAGTAGTCAGAGGAGGGCCGTAACGACTTGCACACTGAGTGCCACACACTAGGTAAAGGTCTGTAAACATACAAAGCACAGCAGGACACGCCTAGGGCGCAGGGTACAATTGTAAGCAACACACACGCACCCAGTGAAGGACCTGGTACCCCAGAGGCGAAAATAGAACTCTGAACACACACCAAAACACTGCTCACGTAGGACACAACACACACACACACGGGGCACAGGAAAAATTGTAAATACACACACAAGCACAGCCAGAAATCAGAACACGTCCATGGCGTTGTGTAGAGTATTTTCACACGTGCGCTGCAAGGCGTTTCCTAAACACACACAGCACAAGGCACGGCAGACGCAGGGCCTCGGGAGCGAACACACAGCCTGTCTCAACACCCCAATCCAAGGCACACGAAGGGTATACACACAACACGAGACATGTCATACTCGGGGACTGAGGCTGGCAATCTTAGGAGCGACACACTGCCAGGCATCCTTTGAAAACACACACACACACACACACTGCAAGGTATAGCACACCAATGAGCGACAGGAGAACTGCAAACACACACACACATTATGCTGCACTCGGCTGTAAACACACACACACACACACATTATGCTGCACACGGGGCTGTAAACACACACACACACATTATGTGGCACTCCGGGTTCTAAACACATCCACATTATGCTGGACTCAGGGCTGTAAACACACACATTATGCTGCTCCCAGGGCTGTAAACACACACATTATGCTGCTCCCAGGGCTGTAAACACCCACACACACATTATGCTGCACTCGTGGCTGTAAACACCCACACACACATTATGCTGCACACGGGGCTGTAAACACACACACACACATTATGTGGCACTCCGGATTCTGAACACATCCACATTATGCTGCACTCAGGGCTGTAAACACACACATTATGCTGCACTCAGGGCTGTAAACACACACATTATGCTGCTCCCAGGGCTGTAAACACCCACACACACATTATGCTGCACTCGTGGCTGTAAACACCCACACACACATTATGTGGCACTCCGGGTTCTAAACACATCCACATTATGCTGCACTCAGGGCTGTAAACACACACATTATGCTGCACTCAGGGCTGTAAACACACACATTATGCTGCTCCCAGGGCTGTAAACACCCACACACACATTATGCTGCACTCGTGGCTGTAAACACACACACGATGCTGCAGTCAGACCTGTAAGCCCACACACATTATGCTTCACCACGGGACTGTAAACACCCACTTCCACATTATGCTGCACTCAGGCTTTAAACACATCCACATTATGCTTGACTCAGGGCTGTAAACACACACATTATGCTGCACTCAGGGCTGTAAACACACACAATATGCTGTAGTCAGAACTGTAAGCCCACACACATTATGCTTCACCCGGGACTGTAAACACCCACTTCCACATTATGCTGCACTCAGGGCTTTAAACACTTTCACATTATGCTGCACTCAGGGCTCTAAACACACACACATTATGCTGCACTCAAGACTGTAAACACACACATTATGCTGCACTCAGGGCTATAAACATACACACACAATATGCTTCCATCTTGGCTGTAAACTCACACACACAATATGCTCCAATCTTGCCTGTAAACACTCGCACACATTATGCTCCAATCTTGGCTGTAATCATTCACACACACATTATGCTCTAATTATGCTCCAATCTTGGCTATCAACATACACTCATTATGCTCCAATCTTGGCTGTAAACACACACATTATGCTCCACTTTTGGCTGTAAAAACACACACATTATGCTCCAATCTTGGCTGTAAACACACACACATTATGCTCCAATATTGGCTGTAAACACACACATTATGCTCCAATCTTGGCGGTAAACAAGCACACATTATGCTCCAATATTGGCTGTAAACACACACATTATGCTCCAATCTTGGCTGTAAACACACACACACACATTATGCTCCAATCTTGGCTATAAACACACACTCATTATGCACCAATCTTGGCTGTAAACATACACACACATTAGCTCCAATCTTGGCTGTAAACACACACACACATTATGCTCCCATATTGGCTGTAAACACACACATTATGCTCCAATCTTGGCTGTAAACACACACACACATTATGCTCCAATCTTGGCTGCAAACACACACACATTATGCTCCTCTATTGGATGTAAACACACGCACACATTATGCGCCAATCTTGGCTGTATACACAGCACACATTATGCTCCAATATTGGCTGTAAGGACACGCACGCAATACACTCCAATCTTGGCTGTAAACACACACACACACACACATTATGCTCTAATCTTGGCTGTAAACACACACACAATACGCTCCAATCTTGGCTGTAAACACACACACACATTATGCTCCAATCTCGGCTGTAAACACACACACATTATGCTCCAATCTTGGCTGTAAGCACATGCACACAATACGCTCCAATCTTGGCTGTAAACACAGGCACACATTATGCTCCAATCTTGGCTGTATACACAGGCACACATTATGCTCCAATCTTGGCTGTATACACAGGCACACATTATGCTCCAACATTGGCTGTAAGCGCACACACACAATACGCTCCAACATTGGCTGTAAGCGCACGCACACATTACACTCCAATCTTGGCTGTAAACACACACACATTATGCTCCAATCTTGGCTGTAAACACACACACACATTATGCTCCAATATTGGCTGTAAACACACACACACACACATTATGCTCCAATCTTGGCTGTAAACACACACACATTATGCTCCAATCTTGGCTGTAAACACACACACACATTATGCTCCAATATTGGCTGTAAACACACACACACACACATTATGCTCCAATCTTGGCTGTAAACACATACACATTATGCTCCAATATTGGTTGTAAACACACACACATTATGCTCCAATCTTGGCTGTAAACACACACACACATTATGCTCCAATCTTGGCTGTAAACACACACACATTGTGCTCCAATCCTGGCTGTAAACACATACACATTATGCTCCAATCTTGGCTGTAAACACACACACACATTATGCTCCAATCCTGGCTGTAAAAACACACTCATTATGCTCCAATCTTTTATTTTATTTTTATTTTTTATTTTAATTTCTTATATCGCGTAGGAATCAATCCCATAAGGGTATCTCCGCGCGTTGCTCACCAGGACAATAGCAGATACTTTGTGATGATTAGTGGAGTTGGAATGCTTCCCGGAAAAGGAGAGTTTTTAGTGATCTTCTAAAAGACAGGTGGTTAGTGGTCATTCTTAACTCAATGGGAAGCTTGTTCCACAGAGCGGGGGCGACTGAAGAAAATGCTTGGCTGTAAACACACACATTACGCTCCAATCATGGCTGTAAACACACATACATATTATTCTTCAATCTTGGCTGTAAACACACATATACAATACAATGCCCTGGCACACTTCACGGCAGTGCACACCTTGCTACACACATTGTTACATTCACATACACACATTTCTCTCTCTCTGAATGGCATGGAATATGCTGAGTTTGACGCCATTGTATTTCTATAAGCACACACACACCCGCACAGACACACGCACGAGGCGGTTAAGGGTGTGAATGCACACGCACACTGGAAGGCATGACGCACTAAGCGGCCAGGGGGACTCGGAACACATGCACACACGAACATACACAAACAGACGCACATACTGCTAGGCATGACCGCCACACTGAAAGTAAAATCACGCACACTGGAAGGCATGGCACGCACACACAGGTGCGGGGTGGATGTAAAAGACACGCACGGACACGAGCAGGACAGACCTACATACACACACACCTCGGCGTGGGTGGCACACCAGCGTCCACAGACAGACAGCCGGACACGCAGGCGCGCTCCCACAGACCCCAAAAGCAGACAGTCTGGGTCCAGACACAAATCAAACAAGCATTGGTGGTGAACATGCCTGCTCCGAGACAGGCTTATAGCGGAGAGCCTCACAGGCAGACAGACAGTGTCTGACGCACTCACTAACAGACACGGTGACAGGCAGACTCACTGCGAAACAGTGAGGCAGGCAGGCACACTCACTGCAAGCAGGCAGACACAGAGAGGCAGGCCGGGTCACAGGCACCTTTACAGGCAGACTCGTTAAAAGCACCGAGATACAATGACAGGGCCACAGGCGCACACTAGGAGACCCTCGCAGACAGACAGACAGGCAGACAGACAGGGGAAGGGTCACGGAGATGCAGACAGGGTCAAACACAATCAGATTCCCAGAAAGAGGGGGTGACAGGGAAGCAGTCAGGCGGAGCCTCTGTCTGCCAAGCATCCCAGACAGGCAGACACTCAGCAGGCAGCCAGGTGCATCCACAGGCAGACGGGACAGACAGACAACCCCCACACAGAGCGACATCCGGCGAACATACCCCACTGCACAGGCAATGACGCAGCCGTCGCCCCGGAAGCAGAGCCATGCGGGGTAAACTCGGGGACACAGCCTGAACCCTGTCACATCGAAGGCTTTTTGGGGCGCACAAAATGAATCCCACCTTCAGATGTGCAGCAGGCCTGCTTTATAACGACAGCAAAAAAAAAGACAATGTTTGCACAAAGATAACGTAAATAAAATATGCCTCCCTCCCCACCACGTTCAGGCAGACACGTCTGTGTGCGTGGAGAACAGAGGCGCTATAAAGTACACACACACACGGCTGCACAGGGCGAGCCGAACCCTACGGGGGGTGGGGGGTCAGCCCCCTTCCAGGGGTCTGGAAACAGACGGGCCCTCGGTTCTGTGTGTCCTTATGTATTCGAGATATATCATGCTGGCAGATTCCTAGAACATGGCTATGATATATATTTATATATATTTACACACACACACACACACACACACACATATATATATATATATATATATATATATATATATATATATATATATATATATATATATATATATATATATATATATATATATATATATATATGTATACATTTTTATTTATACACATATGACAACACACACACACACCGTGAATATTACTACCCTCAAACCACTCTGAATGGTTTTAACGTTGTCAAGACTAGTGAGAGTATGTGAGGTGGCATGGGGGTACAAGTTATGCACAAGGTTCCTCAATTATATTTCAGCTACAAGGAATGTTTTTGATGATGTCTGCAAATTTTGCAAAACCATAAACATGCAGCAAATGATTCAGGACCCTCACCACTGCCAATCGTTTAATTGCCATTGTATTCAAGAAAAGTAAACACAACCTAAACATTTTAATTGCAATCAGTACCTATGGCTGTTCGACTTGAAATAAACTGATGTTTTAAGCTAACGACGCTAAAAATAAACATATAATATAAAATAATAAAGAGGTGACGTGTCAAATGGTTAAATATTGGCATCTTGGACTTCTGGTGACAATAAGAAAGCACTCGGGCATTGTACTTATAGTTTATGTCACCAGAACACCTCAGTGGTAATATTAAACCCCATTCCATGTTACTTGATATAACTAAATACATCTCTATCTATATATCTCTATATATCTATGTATATATGTACATATATATGTGTGTATATGTGTATGTGTGTGTATATATATATATATATATATATATATATATATATATATATATACATATATATATATATATATATAGTGCATATATATTATTGTACCACCTGAAACCGACGACCACAATATTAGACCATATTACACAGCTACTCATTGTGGATAACACCCCCTTTTCTCCATATATAATGGTGCAATTATTCATAGCTCCCTCTGCTATGTTGTAAGACAAACAAGCCTAATTCATACTACCCTCCAACAGGTGCACAACACGCTCTTGCCTCCCCACACATTGGTGACCGTGTAAATATTCAGAAATAAACACGAAATACACTTAATTCCCACACATATGAATAGACTCAGAACCAGCCGCCCCTGCCATGCGGTGTGTGTGCTACTTCAAATATACTTCGACCTACACACGCTTGAGTGTATGGTATTTCATCTTTACGTTGGCCCACACGTACCAATGTATGTTATTACATCTATATGTCGACCTAAACATACCCATGATATGTTACCTCATCTGTACATTGACCTATACATTGCCATGGTCTGTAAGTTCACCTCAGCTTCGACCTGCACACACCCATGGTAAGCCCGTTCCTCCTGACTTCGAACTACACACTTTATTCTGGCCGACACATGTCAGTGTGTCCTTGCCTCCTCACAGTGCGTGTACATTGCCATGTATGCGCGTGTGTTAGTCCCCCCTCACTTCGATCTGAGGCAGAAAACCCCTTTTTCCACGCCCAGGGCCCACCAGGCACCGTATGGCCAGATCCCGAGTGCCTGCACTACTCCTGGTGTGTGACGGACTCCTGGAGGGAGGGGTCACGTGACACTGTAGTGTTTAATGTTACTATGAAGGACAGGGCAGGGGCACTACATAAGGCTTATGCAGCACGTGTGCCCACTGCTGGCATGAAGTGCCTTCAACTCCTCATACCCCGCGGGCACCTGGGGGAAGGGGGCACCTGCCCCCCAGATCCCACCACCAGGCCTCTACTCTTCGTGACAGCCGGCTGCCCCTTCGCACTCCTTGGCCTCTCAGTGGTCTGTTTTTTTGTACGACCGTATGTTGCCACCCCATCGTCCACCCTGCGATGCCAACCCCACCCCCCCCCCCCCTCGGTCCCCACCCGCCCCTCAAAGCCCCAGGGCAGACAGGTGCACGTATAAAGGGCAAGCAGCTGACACCACAGCCACGCGTGCGCCTGGAGCAGCGAGCACCGGGGCATGTGCAAACAAACACCATGCACTGTTGAAAAAACACTATATTTGAAAGCCTGCTCGCAATCCGAAACCTGCATCGAATGTCCCAGGTCATCTCCGACCGCGTGTTTTCAGAATGAACGTCCGGCTCTAATCTATGAAACGCTCTTTGTAAATAAACTCTGCTCACCTATTGTAGCGCCTGTAGCGCCCTCGCACTGCTTCAAGGCACAAGGGAGGTTGCACTTCGTCCTCCGGGCGAGGAGCAGCGAGTCTGGGGCGGATAACATTGAATTTCTGACATGGTTTTGGTGTGAATGTAGGCCGCAGATGAAAGGCTCAAATGGCCACACTTATTTCACGGATGCTCTTTTTTTTATGACCGTGAGGCCCCACTCCCCAGCAATGTACACAGTGACGTGAAAGGCCTTATTGGGGCTGGGGTCGTTTCGGAAGGCCAGGGAAGCCGCCTTTGTGCTCCGTCTGCAGAGGATCGCACGGCGCGCCGCCGCCCAGCGTCGGCGCCGGGCTTTGTTATGTTTAATAAGTTCCATTCACAGCCTTGAGCTGCAGCGAGAGCCACGTGCTGAGCTCAGGCCCCGCCCCTCACGTGCCCCTCTACGAATACCTAATGCAGAAGGGCTGCTCCAGGCTTCACCCATTCACAGCCCTTTAAAAAAATATGTATAATCTGTTTTTTAAACGGGAAGGACGGGCAGCGACTTTTAAGGAATCCCTTTCAAGGTTTGGAAAGTGGAAAGGGGCTCCGTGGTCCAAACCCTACCAAATATATGATCGTATACGTGAGGGATTTAGGCTATAACATAAAGTATTCCATTTTGTTTTAACAAACTGCGTTCATCCCTAAATGTAAAAGCACATTTTCACTATGTCCACCATTTTTTTAATTTAATATTTAGAGCATATTGTTTGATTTTTTTTTTTTTACACATTGACAATTATTGAGCAAATAGAGAGGTTTCCCTCAGAGCCAGGAGAGCCGACACAGGGTTCTGTGAAACCCACCTGAGTTCATTTTACACACACTGAATCTAAAGTAATAGTTCCTAAATTATGGTTTTCTTGGTAACACTTATGGACCCGGTGCTTCGGGCTCCGCCTTTCACCCCAGCCTCAAGGCCTGGCTCTGCTGAGATGCGGAGCCCCTTGTCAGACCTCCATGGCTGCCCATGGGGAGGGGGCAGCGCCCCATCAGCACGTGGGGACCTACGTACAAGCGCTGGAGAGGTCTTCTGGGCACACAGGAAGGGTCACCGGCGGTATTTTTACCCCCGATCCAGCGGGGGTCTCCTCTGTACTTTTAATCCTCAATAAAAGGTGCGACCCTTTTATTCTCAATGTGCCCTCCCGATACCGCACCCACCCGGGACAAATCCCCCCTCTGGGCTCGGCCGGCGCTGTCCGCGGTGCTGCGCGCTGCCGGCGTGCGGCGCTAGAGCCAGGCCGCCTCCTCTTGGCGCTACACCGTGGTGACAACCAGTGGGTTCTGTGCGCAGTCTTCACGAATGTCTGTCTGTCTGTGTTTCTCGGTCTATGAGTCTGTCTTTATCTTTCCCGCATTTTTTTTCTCCCCATCTTCCTACCTGTTTCCTCCCCCTCCCCGCTTTCTTTGTCCCCTGTCCAGCCCCACGCACACCCTGTGAGTGAAAGAGTGACACCCCCTCCCCCAGCCTTCACTCAGATACCAAAGTACTTCCGGTTGTGCCTTCGAGTGAGACCACTTTCGGTGTAAAAGGAGTTCAGTCCACGTCCTGTCAAGGTAACCGGAAGCCACGTCACACACCTCACATTAGCTGCGTCCGGGCAGCACCACACAAGCATATGTTGCCTGAGTTGGATATATATATATATATATAAAAATAAAAACAAACAAACAAAACAGATAAAACCCGTTTTCACTATTATTGCTACTTTTGTCAAATTGAATGCCCCCCACGTTTTGTAACTCCTGTCCATGTTCCATACAATTATTTGAATAAGAGTAAATATGAAGGGAGAATATACAAGTAACACACGCATTGTATATTAACTATTAGAAATAAGCATTAGAGATTTTATGTATAAAAACAATGTAGTGCAGGCATAACCCTTAATCCTGAGCAAAATGATTTTGCACTATTTTTCTCCCAGAGTAATATAAAATGGAACAAACAGATGTTGCCTTTCTCATATTTAATCTCGCACGTTTGAAAATTGAGGAAATTCATTTTCAGCTTATTAGTGTGCAATGAAAATCGCACTAAATCAATTTATTACAATTCTTATTATTGCATTAATAATTTGGGGAGTTGACCAAATATTTGCACGAGGACAACAATTTTTTTCTGAATCAAATATTTGCTGCGCTCCCTTTAACATATGGAGTAAAATGGTGAAAATGGATTTGCCATTGTTTGCACCGTTGTAAAGTTTCTGTGATATGACGCGTGAACGTCACACTGTAAACATTTTGTTTTACCTTGAAGGGCATCCTTGGGTCTGTTTTCCTGTTCACCAGGAGAGAAGAACGTTTATTAAAAGTTGTTTAATTTATTTAGAAGTACCCAGTCCTGTAAAATATCGACTCTTAAGTATCACAATGACGTGACCACAAGATATATAAAGCAAACATTGAAATACCAAATAGTACTTTCATTTCGAGACAGTTTGACGGGATTTAGCCTATTTTTATTTTAAAAAATGTAAAAAAAAAAAAGATCCTATTCTATAGGTCAGACGGCCTTGCATCGAATATTCGCAGATTTCAGTGAATAATAAGATGTGTTTCCTGTAGCTTGAAACCCCCGCACTTTGTGTGAAATGGTGGACACCCCGCCTCGGTTCAAAAGTTGGGGAGATTATTGGCCCTGAATTTCCAATCCTTCGGGCCCCTTCAACTCTCGACGGACAGACAGTGAAGATTTCCACAGATAAATAACATACCAGCTTTGTAATTCGCATTACAGCGCGGACGCGAGGTGTAATATCTTTGGTTATGAAAGAGAGTGAGGCTGGGCGCAGCGCCATCTATCGGCCGCACGGCGCGGTGGCGCTACCTGGCATCGCAGCACGTTCAGCGTCACGACGCCCTTTACATTGAAACATAAATACGGCAAAGGGGGCGGGGCAGCTGACTGTAGGTTTCAAGCGGACATTGACCAGACTACCTGCCCATCTGTCTGTCTGTCCGTCCCTGTCTGTCTGTCTGTCTCTAGTCTGCCGCACCCGGACCTGGCTGCCTGACGAGTTCCTTCAGTACAGTATCTATATCATAAGGTATAGGAGACTTACAGGGGGGGGGGGGGGGACACAGGCACCCCTGACATCTAGAAACTCTGGGCCAGGAGGGATTGTCCATAGGGGACTCTGTGTATAGAAAGCTGAGTATAGGGGATATAGACCATGGGGCCTGGTCCATAGGTGACTGAGTATAGAATGCTGAGTATAGGGGATATAGACCGTGGTCCATAGGTGACTGAGTATAGAATGCTGAGTATAGGGGATATAGACCGTGGTCCATAGGTGACTGAGTATAGAATGCTGAGTATAGGGGATATAGACCGTGGTCCATAGGTGACTGAGTATAGAATGCTGAGTATAGGGGATATAGACCGTGGTCCATAGGTGACTGAGTATAGAATGCTGAGTATAGGGGATATAGACCGTGGTCCATAGGTGACTGAGTATAGAATTCTGAGTATAGGGGACATAGACCCTGGTCCATAGGTGACTGAGTATAGAATGCTGAGTATAAGGGATATAGGGTATGGGGCCTGGTCCATGGGTGACTGAGTATAGAATGCTGAGTATAGGGGACATAGATCCTGGTCCATAGGTGACTGAGTATAGAATGCTGAGTATAGGGGACATAGACCCTGGTCCATAGGTGACTGAGTATAGAATGCTGAGTATAGGGGACATAGACCCTGGTCCATAGGTGACTGAGTATAGAATGCTGAGTATAAGGGATATAGGGTATGGGGCCTGGTCCATAGGTGACTGAGTATAGAATGCTAAGTATAGGGGACCTACGGCATGGGGGACATTGTCCATAGGTGAATGAGTACAACGTGTGGAGTATAGGGGATGTAGGGCATGGGGACCTGGCCCATAGGTGACTGAGAAAAGAATGCTACGTATAGCGGACGTAGTCTATAGGTTGCTCTGAGTAAAGGATGTGAAGGGTCATGGTTCCAGAGTGTAGGGTCCGAGAGCATACAGATGTATCTATGGGGGATGCCGCGGAGAGACCCAGAGGCCAGCGATCGGAGCACAGGGCGACACATGCTTCATGCGTATTGATATATTTCCTCTTTGATGCTGTGATTGCCACAGACTCCGCCTTCTTCCTGTCATGTACACGGGTTGCATTCGATATATGGCCTTTAGGTTACTTTCATCTCAAAGGACACTGGAAAGGGGCTTCCAGGGGAGGTTTCATGTCCTTCAGTCGTGGCCCGGGTCCCCTGCGTGTGTCGTGTCGGGTATATAGTATTTCTTACAGTGTCTTGTGCTCTTTAAAAATTACTACTGTATGATCCTGCACTGTACTACACAATACCATACCATAAAGAGTCATACATACCATACTATCCCACACCACCACACGTACCGTGCCAAGGCGTGACACCATGCCATACGTACCGTGCCATGACACCATGCCATCCCTTACCATACCACACCACACCACACCATACATAGCATACCATACTATGCCATACCACACCGTACCATACCATATATACTGTGCCATACCACCTTGGCATACAAACCGTACCATACCACACCATGCTTACCGTACCATAAGACCATAGCATGAGTACTGTACTACAACATACTGTACCATAACACCTTAGCATACGTACCGTAACACACCATACCATACTATACATACTATAACATACCATAACATAAGTACCGTACTATACGATACTGTTCTGCATCATACCGTAACAACCAATGCCATACCGTACCATACCATATCATACCATGACATGACACAATACCATACTGTACCATACCAGCCAATACCGTACTGTTTGTTTTCACCTGCCTTGTAAAGCGCTCTGATACTCTTGGGTCCAGTAGCGCTATATAAAACCTTTGAAATAAATAAATAAATAAATTGTACCAGCCAATACCGTACTGTACCGTACCAGCCAATACCGTACTGTACTGTACCAGCCAATACCGCACTCTACCGTACCAGCCAATACCGTACTGTACCGTACCAGCCAATACCGCACTGTACCGTACCAGCCAATACCGTACTGTACCGTACCAGCCAATACCGTACTGTACTGTACCAGCCAATACCGCACTGTACCGTACCAGCCAATACCGTACTGTACTGTACCAGCCAATACCGCACTGTACCGTACCAGCCAATACCGTACTGTACCGTACCCGCCAATACCGTACTGTACCGTACCAGCCAATACCGTACTGTACCGTACCAGCCAATACCGTACTGTACCATACCAGCCAATACCGTACTGTACCGTACCAGCCAATACCGCACCGTACCATACTTCACGGCCCTCAGTTCACACATATGCGGTGTTGCACTCGTTCAGTAAGTCATCACACCCATAGCATGGGGAGTACACGTCAACACACAATAAACACAGACACATGCCCTCACACCCAATCACATGTGGCTGACAGGCATGCGATGCTCATGTAACATGAATGGGACATGCAGTCATTTCATGTTGCCAGGATATTTATAAAGAGTGACCCTATCACCAGGGGATGGTGCACGCGGCAAGAAGGGTACACGTGTGGGACTTGTCCGGGGCATCTTTGTGGCACACCCAGGTCATGGCAGAAACCCATGCACTGCATGTACCGCACAGATGCAAAAAACATGATCTGCAGCAAAAGACAGTAGACAGTGTGTCTTGCATCTACACAATAAACACAGTACACAATCAGAGGCGGTGCAACATGCCCACTCCACAAATAATCGAAAGGGTCAGCAGCCCAAGGCTGCAGGCTAAGTTTCATTTTATGTGGTGTGACACCTGACAACACAAAGGCCTCAAAACAAGGTCCACAATCACAGATTGCAGGTCGTGTTGTTTGAATTCAAGTAGTGCACAATGCCTACTGCATAATGCCATGCGCAGTATTTGGTGTATGTGACCGGAACACACACACACACACACAGAGCACCATAACTTGTACTTCCAAACAGAAGACCCAGGGTTGTGCTTTCCTAAGCTGTGCTTGATGGGCCTTAGAGGAACACACACACACACCTGCACCAGACACACTTTGCCATGTTTTACACGTAACAAATGTATTTGCCTGTGTCTATATGACTTTTGACCCTAAGTTAGCACACACAGTACCAGGTTTGGGGATGCTGGCCAAGATAAGAAACCCAGAATACTCCACACAGTGAATTATTACTGTTTTGAGGCAAAAACTGCTCCATGTTTGATGCTGATTTGCAATTATGAATTTACAGAACACATCCTTCCAAAAGTTGTGCACTCAGCATGTGGCTGTTGTGTGCCATTGCTCTATGTGTTTGTGTTAAGTGTAAATGCACGTGCACAGATACACATGCTTAAAACATATTCTTTGGATGCTTTGGGTATTGGTTGGAGAGTCAAAAAAGTAAAGATTTAGCGTAGAGTTTTGGTTACATAGAAAAATTATGGGGCTGTTCTAGGCCTTTGATGAATTTACACCCTATTACTTGATAATACAATATTGACATCATTGATAAGTACTCAGAATCATCATTGCCTTCAAACCAACCCCCTTCGAAGCTAGCAAACCTACATAAGGGCCATAAAATGAATGCACAACATATTATTTTACGGCAAACAATTGGAAAAAACAGGCAGCAAGCTTTGAAGGTTTTATACCTCCTCCTAGCTTGAAGCACACACAGACAACTCTTAGATGTGGATATGCGATGAGCCGTACGTATTACAAAGTACATGAAAATTAAATATAGAATTCATCGATTCAGGTTTAAGGTTAGCATTGACATTTCCAAAGACCTTGCCCAGATTCAGAATGCCAGACAAAACCGCCTGGTAACAATGAAGTCAACAACTGCATCATAACATTCATGCTCAAGAGGTAGTGAATGTGGTACGCGCAGGTCGACACCGTCTCCCCCTTCTTCCTGAACCACCTTCTTCAGAAAGCGTTTCACGGCAAAATTTGTCAATCATTAAAATGTTATAGGCGATGGCTTGACCCGAATGTAAGGACCCATGGCCGTATTACTTCATTTTAATTTGTATTCCTTTGCCTATTTTCAATGGATCTATATTTGTCTTTCCTTCTTTTCATAGAGAATTATGTAAAGCTTGGGGCTCTTACTATAAATGTTCTACCAAGTAATGGCCTCACAGGTGTTTCTATCCACAACCCTCTTCCCCTTTCTGAACCCCGACAATTAGCAAATTGTTTCATCCTGATCTAGATTCCAGATCATCATTTGATTTTCTGCACGTGTTCACACCCTCTCTTAACTGGCCTCTGCATTTTTCAACAATCTGCAGTCTTATGCAGTTTTATGTTTGTGGTGTTTATATAATTTTTTCCTCTGCTTGCTATTTAAGTGTTCACTTGTCCTAAACTGATAGATTTTGAACACTAAATTCTATGTTTCATCTTTGGTGGTTTACACATTATAGTTACTTTCTAAGATTCCTGCTTTGTGTCACTTTGTTTTTGAGAAGTTGTATCTTGGGGGACGTTTCACCCATGTAATAAACTGTAATAACGAATGCAGCATTAAAACAGTGAGTAGTAATCATGTTAAGACATACGTATCTGTGTATATCAAATCACTACCTCTCCGGACAGCTGAAACAGTATTTGTTATGTGGTAGAACCAATGAAAGTGGCTTTTCTGCAGATTATCTGATGTCTGACATGACCTTGCAAATAATACAATATAGATATACCTAGAAGGATAAAGATGGCTGCTCCTATACAAATAATACCTCAGGAAAGAACAAGCAATCAGATAAATGTAAGACAATTCCATTTATGCTTGAGGATGTTAAATACACAATTAAGTGAATAGAGATGGCTGCGTGCAGCGGTCGGCTTATAATTAGCACTGGAGCCGGCTGTGTACTGGTAGGGCTTCTGGTGTCTTGTGATAGTCAGTAGTATTTACACCGATAGTTGAGCAGGATATATCCCTGCTTCTATTAATGCTGTGCTCAACAGGATTCTTTCTCCTTGAATATTTGTGTTTTACTTAAAACATATGTACAGGACACTACACAGAAAAGTCTATCTCAATCCACAGGTCTCAGAACCGAGGACTCTAGAAGTCTCGAAAAATGATGCTTTCGGCTCTTGCAAAAAGAGGGCATGTGAGAGCATTCAAGAGGCAATAACCAAGACCCCTGTGCATCGGCCATGTATAGTAATCCGATTGTAGATAACGGAGTGACAAGTGTCGTGGAGGGGGGACGGAGGCGGTAGGACAGTAAATAACACTTGCAGAACACAAGTTCTCTAAAACATCACGCAAAAAGTCCCACCTTTACTCGGATGCCGGTGAGGAACTCTTTGATGGGAATTTTTTTACGCGTTGTTTTACGCAATGGTTGTATTTTGCAACAGTCTGTGATTCTGAAACAGTAAAGACCTGTAGGAGGTCAGAGAAAGAAAAGCCAAGCACCTGAAAACAGATAAGAGTCTCAACACATCCCATTAATAGTAACCCACCCCTTAGGAGCCACACACATGGGAACATTCTTCGATTTATAGTAACCTGCCCATGTCTAGAATAAACTCTTTTGCTGGTAAGTGCAGCAACATATAGACATTTAATGTCTAAATACACAGAATTTATCCCAATAGTGCGGGGCGCAATTGCACGTCTACAAATAGTGCTTAATACAGAAGCATCTATCCAAATAGCGCTAAGCACAGCAGCATGTATACAAATAGCGCAAGGCACTATAGGCACTTGTATAGCATGAATCAAAGCATGGGGCTGGATTTGTTGGTCTCGTAAACGACCATGTTACACTCCATTGTAACACAGCCTTTGTCAGGCTTGAACCGAGTGTCCCCGGGGGTCAAGGAGTGCTATCTTTGCCCGCGTATGGTTTCTTCATTTTTTTCCAGGGTATGGGGACTGAACGCCGTGTTCTGGAGGAGTGTCCCGCCCCCCAAAAATGTTTTTAACCCCTTGGCAGCTGCCGTCGGCCAACGGTCGTCACGTGCAATACCTTGGTAGTGCTGCAAACGTCTGTTGGCCGGCGGTGCCCCACCCGTTTTTCGAACGTTCAGCACTGGAGCTGAACGTTCGACGCAGGCAAAGTGTTAATGTTGTTGGCAGCCAATCAGAGGCTTATCATACGTAGAGACATCTTTTTGTTTCCAGACCTGAAAAAGATGATGGGAAAGGCTCCATGGTCCTATCAGAAGTTATTATTTTTTACATTTTGGTGTATGGATGGTATGTGAGCCGTGGTCATGACCGTTTGCACGCCAATTGTTCAATTACCGCTAACTTTTTAAGTTTCTCAAACCCATCAGACACATTTTTTGTAATGCTATTTCAGCGGAAACAGTGGAACAGTTTACACCAAACCAAGCAAAAGCACTACATGTGTAAAGCTCTGCTTTCATGCAGCGTTTGGTGTGATTTCACCTGCTGTTCCTTCTGTGTAGGGGAGAGCAAAGATTAATGGGGAGAGCAAAGAATCATGTGGAAGTTAACCTGGGAAATGTAACTGTGCCCTTCGCCTTTACACCACCCTGCTTGGCGGATCTGCACGGAACTTTCCATGCAGAACCCAAACTGGATGAACTTTTTTAGAACGTTTTGGATGATTCGTGAGAGTACCAGTGGCAGCTGGGACCTAACCGTAACTGCACACTGGCTACATAGATAGACCGCCAGGTATGTGCGTATATATACGTACGCACACAAATGTGTGTTTCCACACATATATGTACATGCATTTTTATGTTTGTGTCTGTATATATATATTTAAATACATATACATACATACACACACACATACACATATATATATATAATAGCAAAGGTTAAAGGGATGTTATAGTTAGGTGAAAAGGTCGGTTAAAAGATCACGTTTTAAACAAACGAACAATGATAGTCACCAGTAAATAGTCATCTCAACTATTACTCGTGCCCTCCCCATGCAGAGATCTGTAATTTCATGTGCCATCAGGGGTGTTATAAAAGTCATCATTAGACATGTCATGAGGCCTGTAATATATGAGGGCATAAGCAGCGCATGGCGAGGGTGCGAGTTACCGTGGCGATGGATGGATGGATGAATGAATAGTTGGTCTGTGTCACAGCATATATACCTCTGGATATGCATCTTGCCGGTACAGTTACTTCTTACTCTCTGTGTTTTATCTCTCGTTTCACGCCTGTGAGGCTCTACAGTTAAAAGCTGAGGTCCGGTTGGGCTCTGAGCCGAGAGGCGAGGGTTCAGGGGGGGTGTTTGGAGTATTACACTCCCCTAATAAATGTATTTTCTGATTAATAGATGGGCACAGCTGCTTTTAGTCGGGTATGGTGAGGTGTCTGTCGGAGTCCACCTGTGATTTTCAGATGCCCAAACTAACACACACACACGTGTATATCTCTGTTTTGAAAGTCCTCAAAATGTTGGTTATTCAACAAAATATTATGTTTCTCCCCTTCACTGCTCCTACCAATCCAGCTCAACCCCCCAATCTGAAAAAGCCACGTCCCTGTCTGAGCCCTAATTGTGAGGTCGGAGGGGCGGAGCCATGTCTGGGGCGGGGCTTCGGGTGTTACTGCAGACATCTCCAGGGCACCCCTGGGCCTGCCTTGGGTGGGGTCCATTTGGAACAGGAGTCTTAAAATCAAGTGTAAAAGAAATAAAACAACATGAAAGGCGCACGCTGAACCGTTAAAACAAATATAAAGTAAAAGCACCCAGACCTGCTTTCCACTTGGACTAGGGGCAGCGAATCATTCTACTCATAATCACTGTGTGTTCATTTCTGCAGCGCAATTACTACAGTTCTCTTTGTAGCAACAGCAACAAAAGATTTAGAAGGAATTTAAACCAGTTTCTCATTAATAGACATCAACGTTTAGAGAAAAGTGTGTATATATATATATATATATATTATTAAATATACATATCATTATTTACTCTAAATAGGGGTGAGTAAGAGGATTACTCCACACAATACAAGGAGGTGTCCTCAAAGATATTAATATATCGGGAGCCATTGGAAAATAACTTTGCACTGATGCCAAGAATCATTATATAAAATGTACTTAAATTAGAAAGAGGACACATTCACACGCCATTGTTTTCTGTTTGCTGTAATGGACATTGAGCAAAGAGTATTTGCAGCGGAGGAAACATGGCACAAAATAATTGTTTAAACTATTTTTCACTTTTTACCTAGTAAATAAAACTGGAAATGTTTTTGCTAAATTTACAAACGTGAAAGAAAATAATGACATCGTGTTTGGGGCAAAATTATATTGTTGAAAAAATGAGGAGTGTGATTTGTATATATTTTTTTGCGTTGTCGTTTTTAAAGGGATATTTGAGGGGGCATGTTTTATTTTTATAAAACTTCTGTGACTCGCGCAGTTTTAGGATCTGCCCCCACGCTTTTGCCCTCTACGGCGGGTCTCAGGGACAGGAGCGAAACCTGTCAGGAGAATCCTGCCCAGAAGCAGATAAACGGCGCAAATAGATTTGAAATAATGTTGTGCGCAAGAGCACACTTTGTGTCACACAGACTGAAGTTACGTGTTTGTTGAATCTTAAGTTCAGGGGCAGCAAAATAGAACAAAGGAATTTGCCCCCAAACTGTTCACCGATGCGAAGTTTAATAACATGAGCATGTAATTTGCGAAGGGTGTGAGACACCTGTCCATGAAAGGGGGGTGGTGGGGGTGTTTTTTTTTGTTGTCCCCCCTTTCGAGGGTGAACTGGCTGGTGTTTGTTGCCTGCAGAAAGTCGGACTTTTCCCAGGATTCTGTTTGTTATTAATTATATCTGAGATGTATTCGGCTGTGTGCAACCCCTGTTGTTGAAACTGCACGTGTACTTTGTAGACTCACGCAGGCTCGGGGGACGTCCCCTGGCTGAGTGTAAAATATTATATATATTAATAAAATAAGGCACATGTAGCTAGGCAGCTGCCGACCAGCGAACATGCACGAAAGACCAGGAAATGCCGACCTGAGGCTCGAATACAGCGTGAGTGAAAGATCGCTCTTTGCAACGGTGACTGTAGCGCCCAAAACAGTCATTTCCCCTCAAGGCGCATTTGAATCAAAGGGGGGCTAATCTACAAACTCTGCCTGTTCCCCATGCAGCTGTCTTGTGGAATCTTCGTAGTCCAATAAATCAAATTTCATTAAATGCACCTCGACTCACCTTTAGAGGTATTTTAACGTCCCACACAGACCGGTGAAGAGTTATTTACGATTAAAAATGATCGTTACTGTTTTATAAAAAAACTTTAACGCGGTTAACGTCGAGGCGCTACAAAACAAACGGACAAAATACACTGCTGGAGTCCCGAATATATTTGTCGGGAAAGAAAAAGGGTTTCTTTAGGAATATTCGTATGTTTAATTATTAAGTTACTGTCGGTGCAAACGGCGGGTAGATATAAGAAAGGTGCAAATTAAACGGTACACGCTGGATGATAAACCAGTTAATAATCTGAAACACGTGCAGGAGAACATGGCAATGAAACGACGTTCTTAAAAAGGTGATTTACAAAAGAAACCACACACGTGTTAAATGTGTGTAGCGTTTTCATATGTAGCATTGGCTCGGGATGAATCGCGGGTATACACGCGTGAATACTTATTTGTAACGATAACGCATATATATCTGTGATTATATATCTGTATAAATGCGCACATTCGTATATATGGAAATAAACAGAGCCATCAACCCGCACACTCCGTGCCAAACTGAAGACGCGAAAGTGATCATTTATAAAAAAAAGTTTATACCTGTAAAATATGTTGTTACATAATTAAACACGTCACCAGTTTGAAATAGGCGTCACCAAATCCCCACCACGTGCCCCGCTTCACTGTCACGTGTACAGAGTCCTTCCTCTGTTTCTCGGCATTTCTCGTAATTTATGCAGTAAATGTTTTTAAACTGTTCCTGCAAAAAAAGGTCACGTGTTCCATGTTTTGGGAACAGGTAAAGAAGTCGTAATGGCAACGTACTCTAGATTATTACAGTATATACGGTATTATACAGAATAACTCCTCTTAATAAAACAAAAATAGCTCCAGGGCTGGTGCGTCACCTTTTCAACCCCCAGGTCTGCTCTGACCTCAGCCCCACCAGATCTGACCCTCCAACACCGCCTGCCTCAGCCCCACCAGATCTGACCCCTCCAACACCGCCTACCTCAGCCCCACCAGATCTGCCCCTCCTACACCGCCTACCTCAGCCCCACCAGATCTGCCCCTCCAACACCGCCTACCTCAGCCCCACCAGATCTGCCCCTCCAACACCGCCTACCTCAGCCCCACCAGATCTGCCCCTCCAACACCGCCTGCCTCAGCCCCACCAGATCTGCCCCCTCCAACACCGCCTACCTCAGCCCCACCAGATCTGCCCCTCCAACACCGCCTACCTCAGCCCCACCAGATCTGCCCCTCCAACACCGCCTGCCTCAGCCCCACCAGATCTGCCCCCTCCAACACCGCCTACCTCAGCCCCACCAGATCTGCCCCTCCAACACCGCCTGCCTCAGCCCCACCAGATCTGCCCCTCCAACACCGCCTGCCTCAGCCCCACCAGATTTGCCCCCTCCATCACTGCCTACCTCAGCCCCACCAGATCTGCCCCTCCAACACCGCCTGCCTCAGCCCCACCAGATTTGCCCCCTCCATCACTGCCTACCTCAGCCCCACCAGATTTGCCCCCTCCATCACTGCCTACCTCAGCCCCACCAGATCTGCCCCCTCCAACACCGCCTACCTCAGCCCCACCAGATCTGCCCGCCAGCACTGCCTACCTCAGCCCCACCAGACCTGCCCTCTCCAACACTGCCTACCTCAGCCCCACCAGATCTGCCCCCTCCACCATCGCCTACCTCAGCCACACCAGATCTGCCCCTCCAACACCGCCTACCTCAGCCCCACCAGATCTGCCCCTCCAACACAGCCTACCTCTGCCCCACCAGATCTGCCCCCTCCAACACCGCCTACCTCAGCCCCACCAGATCTGCCCCTCCAACACCGCCTACCTTAGCCCCACCAGATCTGCCCCTCCAACACCGCCTACCTTAGCCCCACCAGATCTGCCCCCTCCAACACCGCCTACCTTAGCCCCACCAGATCTGCCCCCTCCAACACCGCCTGCATCAGCCCCACCAGATCTGCCCCCTCCAACACCACCTACCTCAGCCCCACCAGATCTGCCCCCTCCAACACTCCCTACCTCAGCCCCACCAGATCTGCCCCCTCCAACACTGCCTACCTCAGCCCCACCAGATCTGCCCCCTCCAACACTGCCTACCTCAGCCCCACCAGATCTGCCCCCTCCAACACCGCCTACCTTAGCCCCACCAGATCTGCCCCTCCAACACCGCCTACCTCAGCCCCACCAGATCTGCCCCCTCCAACACTGCCTACCTCAGCCCCACCAGATCTGCCCCCTCCAACACTGCCTACCTCAGCCCCACCAGATCTGCCCCTCCATCACCGCCTACCTCAGCCCCACCAGATCTGCCCCTCCAACACCGCCTGCCTCAGCCCCACCAGATTTGCCCCCTCCAACACCGCCTGCCTCAGCCCAACCAGATCTGCCCCCTCCAACACCGCCTACCTTAGCCCCACCAGATCTGCCCCCTCCAACACCACCTGCATCAGCCCCACCAGATCTGCCCCCTCCAACACCGCCTACCTCAGCCCCACCAGATCTGCCCCCTCCAACACTGCCTACCTCAGCCCCACCAGATCTGCCCCCTCCAACACTGCCTACCTCAGCCCCACCAGATCTGCCCCCTCCAACACTGCCTACCTCAGCCCCACCAGATCTGCCCCCTCCAACACCGCCTACCTTAGCCCCACCAGATCTGCCCCTCCAACACCGCCTACCTCAGCCCCACCAGATCTGCCCCCTCCAACACCGCCTACCTTAGCCCCACCAGATCTGCCCCCTCCAACACCGCCTGCATCAGCCCCACCAGATCTGCCCTCTTCAACACCGCCTACCTCAGCCCCACCAGATCTGCCCCCTCCAACACTGCCTACCTCAGCCCCACCAGATCTGCCCCCTCCAACACTGCCTACCTCAGCCCCACCAGATCTGCCCGCCAGCACTGCCTACCTCAGCCCCACCAGACCTGCCCTCTCCAACACTGCCTACCTCAGCCCCACCAGACCTGCCCTCTCCAACACCGCCTACCTCAGCCCCACCAGACCTGCCCTCTCCAACACTGCCTACCTCAGCCCCACCAGACCTGCCCTCTCCAACACCGCCTACCTCAGCCCCACCAGATCTGCCCCTCCATCACCGCCTACCTCAGCCCCACCAGATCTGCCCCTCCAACACCGCCTGCCTCAGCCCCACCAGATTTGCCCCCTCCAACACCGCCTGCCTCAGCCCAACCAGATCTGCCCCCTACAACACTGCCTGCATCAGCCCCACCAGATCTGCCCCCTCCAACACCGCCTACCTCAGCCCCACCAGATCTGCCCGCCAGCACTGCCTACCTCAGCCCCACCAGACCTGCCCTCTCCAACACTGCCTACCTCAGCCCCACTAGATCTGCCCCCTCCAACACCGCCTACCTCAGCCCCACCAGATCTGCCCGCCAGCACTGCCTACCTCAGCCCCACCAGACCTGCCCTCTCCAACACTGCCTACCTCAGCCCCACCAGACCTGCCCTCTCCAACACCGCCTACCTCAGCCCCACCAGATCTGCCCCTCCATCACCGCCTACCTCAGCCCCACCAGATCTGCCCCTCCAACACCGCCTACCTCAGCCCCACCAGATATGCCCCCTCCAACACCGCCTACCTCAGCCCCACCAGATCTGCCCCTCCAACACCTCCACCCCCAGCCTCACCAGATCTGCCCCCTCCAACACCGCCCACCTCAGCCCCACCAGATCTGCCCCTCCAACACCGCCTACCTCAGCCCCACCAGATATGCCCCCTCCAACACCGCCTACCTCAGCCCCACCAGATCTGCCCCTCCAACACCTCCACCCCCAGCCTCACCAGATCTCCCCCCTCCAACATCGCCCACCTCAGCCCCACCAGATCTGCCCCTCCAACACCGCCTACCTCAGCCCCACCAGATATGCCCCCTCCAACACCGCCTACCTCAGCCTCACCAGATCTGCCCCCTCCAACACCGCCCACCTCAGCCCCACCAGATCTGCCCCACCAACACCGCCTACCTCAGCCCCACCAGATCTGCCCCCTCCAACACCGCCTACCTCAGCCCCACCAGATCTGCCCCTCCAACACCGCCTACCTCAGCCCCACCAGATCTGCCCCTCCAACACCGCCTACCTCAGCCCCACCAGATCTGCCCCCTCCAACACCGCCTACCTCAGCCCCACCAGATCTCCCCCTCCAACACCGCCTACCTCAGCCCCACCAGATCTGCCCCTCCAACACTGCCTACCTCAGCCCCACCAGATCTGCCCCCTCAAACACCGCCTACCTCAGCCCCACCAGATCTGCCCCTCCAACACCGCCTACCTCAGCCCCACCAGATCTGCCCCTCCAACACCGCCTACCTCAGCCCCACCAGATCTGCCCCTCCAACACCGCCTACCTCAACCCCACCAGATCGGACCCCTCCAACGCCACCTACCTCAGCCCCACCAGATCTGCCCCTCCAACACCGCCTACCTCAGCCCCACCAGATCTGCCCCTCCATCACCGCCTACCTCAGCCCCACCAGATCTGCCCCTCCAACACCGCCTACCTCAGCCCCACCAGATCTGCACCGCTAACCTCAGCCCCACCAGATCTGCCCCTCCAACACCGCCTGCCTCAGCCCCACCAGATTTGCCCCCTCCAACACCGCCTACCTCAGCCCCACCAGATCTGCCCCTCCAACACCGCCTACCTCAGCCCCACCAGATCTGCCCCTCCAACACCGCCTACCTCAGCCCCACCAGATCTGCCCCCTCCAACACCGCCTACCTTAGCCCCACCAGATCTGCCCCCTCCAACACCGCCTGCATCAGCCCCACCAGATCTGCCCTCTTCAACACCGCCTACCTTAGCCCCACCAGATCTGCCCCCTCCAACACTGCCTACCTCAGCCCCACCAGATCTGCCCCCTCCAACACTGCCTACCTCAGACCCACCAGATCTGCCCCCTCCGCCTATCTCAGCCCCACCAGACCTGCCCTCTCCAACACTGCCTACCTCAGCCCCACCAAATCTGCCCCCTCCAACACCTCCGACCTCAGCCCCACCAGATCTGCCCCACCAACACCGCCTACCTCTGCCCCACCAGATCTGCCCGCCAGCACTGCCTACCTCAGACCCACCAGATCTGCCCTCTCCAACACCGCCTACCTCAGCCCCACCAAATCTGCCACCTCCAACACCTCCGACCTCAGCCCCACCAGATCTGCCCCTCCAACACCGCCTACCTCAGCCCCACCAGATCTGCCCCTCCAACACCGCCTACCTCAGCCCCACCAGATCTGCCCCCTCCAACACCGCCTACCTCAGCCCCACCAGATCTGCCCCACCAACACCGCCTACCTCAGCCCCACCAGATCTGCCCCTCCAACACCGCCTACCTCAGCCCCACCAGATCTGCCCCTCCAACACAGCCTACCTCTGCCCCACCAGATCTGCCCCCTCCAACACCGCCTACCTCAGCCCCACCAGATCTGCCCCTCCAACACCGCCTACCTCAGCCCCACCAGATCTGCCCCTCCAACACCGCCTACCTTAGCCCCACCAGATCTGCCCCCTCCAACACCGCCTGCATCAGCCCCACCAGATCTGCCCTCTTCAACACCGCCTACCTTAGCCCCACCAGATCTGCCCCCTCCAACACTGCCTACCTCAGACCCACCAGATCTGCCCCCTCCGCCTATCTCAGCCCCACCAGATCTGCCCCACCAACACCGCCTACCTCTGCCCCACCAGATCTGCCCGCCAGCACTGCCTACCTCAGCCCCACCAAATCTGCCCCCTCCAACACCTCCGACCTCAGCCCCACCAGATCTGCCCCTCCAACACCGCCTACCTCAGCCCCACCAGATCTGCCCCTCCAACACCGCCTACCTCAGCCCCACCAGATCTGCCCCCTCCAACACCGCCTACCTCAGCCCCACCAGATCTGCCCCACCAACACCGCCTACCTCAGCCCCACCAGATCTGCCCCTCCAACACCGCCTACCTCAGCCCCACCAGATCTGCCCCTCCAACACAGCCTACCTCAGCCCCACCAGATCTGCCCCTCCAACACCGCCTACCTCAGCCCCACCAGATCTGCCCCTCCAACACCGCCTACCTTAGCCCCACCAGATCTGCCCCCTCCAACACCGCCTGCATCAGCCCCACCAGATCTGCCCTCTTCAACACCGCCTACCTTAGCCCCACCAGACCTGCCCTCTCCAACACTGCCTACCTCAGCCCCACCAAATCTGCCCCCTCCAACACCTCCGACCTCAGCCCCACCAGATCTGCCCCTCCAACACCGCCTGCCTCAGCCCCACCAGATCTGCCCCTCCAACACCGCCTACCTCAGCCCCACCAGATCTGCCCCTCCAACACCGCCTACCTCAGTCCCCAGCACTGACCTCCCTGCCCCAGGCCCCACCATCCCTCCACCAGACTGTCCTTTTTATCAGCTTTCACCTCAGCAACAGCTCTGCTCTCACCCCATCAGCTCTGGTCTGTCCTCAGCATCCCAGAGCTCAGCAGAACCAACCCTGGGCCTCACCCCCAGATCTGACACGACCCCCACCAGGTCTGACCTCACTTCCGCTAGACTGACCTCACCACTGGCTCGGACCCTACTTTCCCCAGGTTTGACCTCACTTCCACTAACACTGACCTCATAACCAACTGTGCCCCCCTCCCCCTCCAGCAAGTCTGACCTCACTTCCGCTAGCACTGACCTCACAACCAGCTCTGATCCACCCTTCCCCATCCACCAGGTTTGACCTCACTTCCTCTAGCAATGACCTCACAACCAGCTCTGACCCACCCTTCCCATCCGCCAGGTCTGACCTCAACTTCCGCTAGCACTGACCTCACAACCAGCTCTGACCCCCCATGTCTGACTCACTTCCGCTAGCACTGACCTCACAACCACCTCTGACCCACCCTTCCCATCCACCAGGTCTGACTTCACTTCCGCTAGCACTGACCTCACAACCAGCTCTGACCCCCATGTCTGACCTCACTTCCGCTAGCACTGACCTCACAACCACCTCTGACCCACCCTTCCCATCCACCAGGTCTGACCTCACTTCCGCTAGCACTGACCTCACAACCAGCTCTGACCCCCCATGTCTGACCTCACTTCCGCTAGCACTGACCTCAAAACCCACCTCTGACCCACCCTCCCCCTCCACCAGGTCTGACCTCACTTCCGCTACCACTCAGGGACATCTTAAGGATTTTTGGGGCCCTGGGGCAGAACATATTTTGGGGCCCCCACGGAACAGTTTTGGATTTACGATCCAATTTCAGTCCTTCCATGCCATCATTGGCCAAGTCAATGAAAGTGCACAGGCACACTCGTCCATATTCGAAATGCTTTTACATCTAATATTTAGGGTAATCTGTGTTTTCACTATTAATACACAGCAGCAGCTTATTAATATTATTGCAAATAATATCTGTGACATCCTCCCATTTCTCATATGTGAGGTCCTGATTTGATCCAAAAGCAACTTTTTTTTAATGGTCTTTGTATGTAAAATAAACACAATATTTCTCTGTAGAAAATGTCTGCAAAAAACAGTCACACATCACCCACATTCAAAATAAAACAAAGTAAAAAAGGTATTTAAAACAATCTGTTTCAGAATCACTTAAGGTCCTTAAGGCAAGACTCTCTGCAGAGCGAGGCCTGCTCTATCAGGGGGGCCCTGAATGGCCGGGACCCTGAGCCAGAGCCCACTTTGCCCATGCCTTAAAAACGTCTCTGACCTCCTAACCAACTCTGCCCCCCTCCCACTCCACCAGGTTTGACCTCACTTTTGTTAGCAGTGACCTCACCATTAGCTCTGACCCCCTCCCCCCTCAGGTCTGACTTTATCGCTAGTCCCCCCCCCCCCCTCCACCAGGATTGACCCTTCTCTGTACAAGTCCAGGCTCCCCTCAGCCGAGTCCCGGCGCACTCACCCGCACAGTGTGTTCTGCGGCACCTCAGCGGCTCCGTCTGGTCCCGGCCCCCACTCCTGGCTTCTGGTTACCGAGGGGCGGCCTCTGATGCTGATGAGGGTCTGGAGCAAGAGGGGGGGGGAGGAGTGAGGGGGGCACAGTGCCAGGGGCGTGGCTGCCTGTCTGTCTGCGCGTCGCTCTGTCCTGGCTGTCTGCTGCAATCTCCACCTGCCAGTCTGTCTGGGAAGCTACTAGTTGGACAGACAGACAGACAGAGTCCAGAGAGAGATGTTGGGGTCTCGTCACCCCAAGGGCTCTCTGCCACCCAGGGTCTCACACCCTCCTTCAGATGCAGGGGGAGGCCCCAGGGCCTGCTCCAGCATTTCAGCTGCCTGGCTCCTCCTTTCAACAGGGCGCTCTCGCTTCTGACTCCTTTACGTTCCCTCTCCCGCTCTTTCTGTCTCCCCCCTCTCACACTCCTTTTCTCTTTCTCACACACACACTCCCCCTTTCACACACAAACACTGCCTCCCCCCCCCATACCACTGCTCACTTTCCGGCACACAAGTGCCCCCGTTATATACACCAGTCACGAATAAATCTCACACCCCCTCACACACACACCCCACAATCACACTCACACACACACACACACACCCCACACTCCACAAAGATCACATCCCCTCACGAATAACCCCACACACATCACTCCCCCCCACACACACACCACACTCCACAAGCATCTCACTACGCTCACATACAACCCCACCCTTCTCCACAAACATCACACCCCCACAAATGAACCCCACACTCCACAGACATCTCACGCATTCACATACAAACCCACACCCACCACTACCTCAAATACTAACCCCACACTCCGCAAACAGCACACTCCCTCTCATACAAACCCACACTTCCACGAACATCACACTGCCTCACATACAATCATTCCATCATATACTAACCTCACACTTCAAACGCATAACACTGCCTCACATGCGAACCCCATATTCCACAAATATCACACTTCCTCGCATACAACCTATCCCACACCTACACACACATCACTCCCTTACATACTAACCAACAAGCATCACACTCCCCCACACACACCCCCCCACACTCCACAAAGATCACATCCTCTCACAAATAACCCCACACACATGACACGTCACTCCCTCGGTGCCACTGCCCTGCCCCAGGTCCCAGAGAGGCCCCCATTGGCTGGCACTGTTTATAGATGCTTTATAGACTGTCCCAGGGCACCCCGAAACCTCACAAAAAGCAGCAAACAACCCCTGCCTGGCGGACTTTGTTTCCAAACTTTTCACTATAGCACGCGCCTGGAACTCAAATAAATGAATCAATCTGTTCTCACATATAATACACGTCGGCATCGGGAAAATCAGGTCAGATGAGGGACCCTTCACCAATCACGGGGAATAACACAACACAGTTTTCAGATATTTTTGTTGCATCAGCAATGTCAGAGGCGCAGGCCTGCTGGGACGTTTCACTTTTGAAAAGAAGAAAACGAAATCTGTCTCTTTGATTTCTCATTTCGTGAGTTGTGAAAATAAAGTTGCAGCCTTTCATTTGCACTGCGCCAACGTCCTGCTGAATACGGCGCTATTTGCGCCAAAACCGGAGCTTCTGAGACTCTATGGCGAAGTCCTGTCTCCTGCACCTTTGGGGTCGCTGCAAACACCGCGGACATGGATAAAAACCCGCGCGAGGCCGAGGACTTAAACCCCTGGTGGGAAATACCAATACGTGCGCAACTTCCTTAATATATTGTCCTAATTTCGTTTGAAAAATGTGCAAGATTAAATGGACCAATCTCTACAAATGTGTAATTTCAGTACAAAAATCTGGCCTGGATTTCAGGAGCGCGCTAGTGCACTTGTTTCTATAGTTTAGGTACTTTAAGAAGTGATCGAGGGAATCCTTCGTTGATTTAAATATATGTTTATTTCAGTGTTGTTGATTTTCGTTTATCCATTAAGGCTAAATAAATAATAACGCATTTTAAACTGAGATTATCAGTTGAATTAATTTATCAAAATGACCACACGCTCCCCACCAAACGCAGTATACGACCAGGGCATTTTTGACAAGTTAAATCATTTCGAAACTTGTTGCATAACCCCCTGGCGGTTTTATTTCTCTGTGGTAATAACTATTTCTTTTGAAATAATTCATATGTGTATGAAACAAACTTTTCACCCTCAATAATAAAAAATGTTTACGTTTACGATACGTTTTTGTCTTTCTTTCACATTTGTTGTCCCGATCCACTAGGAAGAGGCGAAATTATTTACTTTTCGATTTAAAAGTCTTTAGAAATTCCCCTCCTCCCAGTTTCCGTCCCGAATATTGCACCCGCGCTTTTATTTCTTATTGTTCCAAGTCTGGCGGATTTTAAGTGCAAAGGTGAAGTTCACCAATTGTCTTTAATACAATGAGACCCCGCGCCTCCCTGTGTAAACTGACGTTCTGTGTGATACGGCGTACTTTGAATGTTTTTTCAGTTTTGTGCAAACATTCATTTTAGACAGGCCACTATCTGTCTTCTATTACAGAAGTCCGCTCTTATCTCGTCTGCTGTGAGCACAAAAATCAAGTGTGCTCATTTTCAATACAGGAAAACGGTTTTTTTTATATACACACACACAGAAAAGTGAGTGTGCCAAGCGCGATCAAGGGACCGCGGTCTCTTTTTTCATGCAGAATGCAGGTGGGGAGGGTGGCAGACCCAAAGGCCTTGGCCACCCTTGTGGCGGTAAAAAGACCTGCGAACAGGGACATTGACTTACAGAATGGAGGGGAGTCCGCCTTGCGGACTACCGAGGCCAGCACTGAGGGGAGAGACGGTAAGCTCGCCCGAGGATAAGTGACCACCGGCTGGGGAGGCTAGGGCGACAGATTACGAGCCTCCTGGGTCCCTGGGCAGCCTGGTGGTCGGGGGGTGGGCCCCGGTAATGGCGGACAAGGATCAGAGGTGGGGGCCCACCGCCCAAGGACGCAGGCGCGGTGCACCTGCGTGGAAAACTCAGTTTTGAGTGGTGCGAGCCGGGAGGCCCCTTGGTGCTGGGGGGATAATAATCTTGCAAATCATGAAAGTTAATATTAAAAGTGTATTGTGATTTTGAAGTATGAAGTTGATTTGCCTTGTCATGTTTATGAATTGTTGATATTAAACATGGCCGTTTTAAAACCCACACAAATCTCTTTGGTTGATTTAACTGTGGGGTACGTTATGCTTGAAGAGGGAGGTGGGACAATGCTGGGGGATCCGGGTCCTATATTTGAGGAATGCACCCAGCCGGCGAATCTCCCAGGCGCCTTCGCAGCGAGCATCATGTACAACACGTAACGCACTGTTGGGGGGGGGGGGGGAGGGGGGACAATTCTGTGCACGACTCCAGAAAGCACACAGGCCTTCCGGAAAAGAGGGCCACATTCTGCTGCAGGGGTGTGTGTATATCAGTATGTGTGTATCAGCGTGTGTGAGTGGAGTGTGTGTATCAGTGTGTGTGAGTGGAGTGTGTGTATCAGTGTGTGTGAGTGGAGTGTGTGTATCAGTGTGTGTGAGTGGAGTGTGGGTATCACTGTGTGTGAGTGGAGTGTGTGTATCTGTGTGTGAGTGGAGTGTGTGTATCAGTGTGTGTGAGTGGAGTGTGTGTGAGTGGAGTGTGTGAATCAGTGTGTGTGAGTGGAGTGTGTGTATCAGTGTGTGTGAGTGGAGTGTGTGTATCAGTGTGTGTGAGTGGGGTGTGTGTATCAGTGTGTGTGAGTGGAGTGTGTGTATCAGTGTGTGTGAGTGGAGTGTCTGTATCAGTGTGTGTGAGTGGAGTGTGTGAATCAGTGTGTGTGAGTGGAGTGTGTGTATCAGCGTGTGTGAGTGGAGTGCGTGTATCAGTGTGTGTGAGTGGAGTGTGTGTATCAGTGTCTGTGAGTGGAGTGTGTGTATCAGTGTCTGTAAGTGGAGTGTGTGTATCAGTGTGTGTGAGTGGAGTGTGTGTGAGTGGAGTGTGTGTATCAGTGTGTGTATCAGTGTCTGTGAGTGGAGTGTGTGTATCGGTGTGTGTCAGTGGAGTGTGTGTATCAGTAGGGGTGTATCAGCGTGTGTGAGTGGAGTGTGTGTATCAGTGTGTGTATATCAGTATGTGTGTATCAGCGTGTGTGAGTGGAGTGCGTGTATCCGTGTGTGTGAGTGGAGTGTGTGTATCTGTGTGTGAGTGGAGTGTGTGTATCTGTGTGTGAGTGGAGTGTGTGTAGCAGTGTGTGTGAGTGGAGTGTGGGTATCACTGTGTGTGAGTGGAGTGTGGGTATCACTGTGTGTGAGTGGAGTGTGTGTATCAGTGTGTGTGAGTGGAGTGTGTGTGAGTGGAGTGTGTGAATCAGTGTGTGTGAGTGGAGTGTGTGTATCAGTGTGTGTGAGTGGAGTGTGTGTATCAGTGTGTGTGAGTGGAGTGTGTGTATCAGTGTGTGTGAGTGGAGTGTGTGTATCAGTGTGTGTGAGTGGAGTGTCTGTATCAGTGTGTGTGAGTGGAGTGTGCGTATCATTGTGTGTGAGTGGAGTGGGCGTATCGCTGTGTGTGAGTGGAGTGTGCGTATCGGTGTGTGTGAGTGGATTGTGCGTATCAGTGTGTGTGAGTGGAGTGTGCGTATCGCTGTGTGTGAGTGGAGTGTGCGTATCGGTGTGTGTGAGTGGATTGTGCGTATCAGTGTGTGTGAGTGGAGTGTGCGTATCGGTGGGTGTGAGTGGAGTGTGCGTATCTGTGTGTGAGTGGAGTGTGTGTATCAGTGTGTGTGAGTGGAGTGTGTGTATCAGTGTGTGTGAGTGGAGTGTCTGTATCAGTGTGTGTGAGTGGAGTGTGCGTATCATTGTGTGTGAGTGGAGTGGGCGTATCGCTGTGTGTGAGTGGAGTGTGCGTATCGGTGTGTGTGAGTGGATTGTGCGTATCAGTGTGTGTGAGTGGAGTGTGCGTATCGCTGTGTGTGAGTGGAGTGTGCGTATCGGTGTGTGTGAGTGGATTGTGCGTATCAGTGTGTGTGAGTGGAGTGTGAGTATCAGTGGGTGTGAGTGGAGTGTGCGTATCTGTGTGTGAGTGGAGTGTGCGTATCGGTGTGTGTGAGTGAAGTGTGCATATCGGTGTGTCTGAGTGAAGTGTGCGTATCAGTGTGTGTGAGTGGAGTGTGTGTATCAGTGTGTGTGAGTGGAGTGTGTGTATCAGTGTGTGTGAGTGGAGTGTATGTATCAGTGTGTGTAAGTGGAGTGTGTGTGAGTGGAGTGTGTGAATCTGTGTGTGAGTGGAGTGTGTGTATCAGTGTGTGTGAGTGGAGTGTGTGTATCAGTGTGTGAGTGGAGTGTGTGTATCAGTGTGTGTGAGTGGAGTGTGTGTGAGTGGAGTGTGTGAATCTGTGTGTGAGTGGAGTGTGTGTATCAGTGTCTGTGAGTGGAGTGTGTGTGAGTGGAGTGTGTGAATCTGTGTGTGAGTGGAGTGTGTGTATCAGTGTGTGTGAGTGGAGTGTGTGTATCAGTGTGTGAGTGGAGTGTGTGTATCAGTGTGTGTGAGTGGAGTGTGTGTGAGTGGAGTGTGTGAATCTGTGTGTGAGTGGAGTGTGTGTATCAGTGTGTGTGAGTGGAGTGTGTGAATCTGTGTGTGAGTGGAGTGTGTGTATCAGTGTCTGTGAGTGGAGTGTGTGTACCAGTGTGTGTGAGTGAAGTGTGCATATTGGTGTGTCTGAGTGAAGTGTGCGTATCAGTGTGTGTGAGTGGAGTGTGCATATCGGTGTGTCTGAGTGGAGTGTGTGTATCAGTGTGTGTGAGTGGAGTGTGTGTGAGTGGAGTGTGTGAATCTGTGTGTGAGTGGAGTGTGTGTATCAGTGTGTGTGAGTGGAGTGTGTGTGAGTGGAGTGTGTGAATCTGTGTGTGAGTGGAGTGTGTGTATCAGTGTGTGTGAGTGGAGTGTGTGTATCAGTGTGTGTGAGTGGAGTGTGTGTGAGTGGAGTGTGTGAATCTGTGTGTGAGTGGAGTGTGTGTATCAGTGTCTGTGAGTGGAGTGTGTGTATCAGTGTGTGTGAGTGAAGTGTGCATAACGGTGTGTCTGAGTGAAGTGTGCATATCGGTGTGTCTGAGTGAAGTGTGCGTATCAGTGGGTGTGAGTGGAGTGTGTGTATCAGTGTGTGTGAGTGGAGTGTGTGTATCAGTGTGTGTGAGTGAAGTGTGCATATCGGTGTGTCTGAGTGAAGTGTGCGTATCAGTGTGTGTGAGTGGAGTGTGTGTATCAGTGTGTGTGAGTGAAGTGTGCATATCGGTGTGTCTGAGTGAAGTGTGCGTATCAGTGGGTGTGAGTGGAGTGTGTGTACCAGTGTCTGTGAGTGGAGTGTGTGTATCAGTGTGTGTGAGTGGAGTGTGTGTGAGTGGAGTGTGTGAATCTGTGTGTGAGTGGAGTGTGTGTATCAGTGTCTGTGAGTGGAGTGTGTGTATCAGTGTGTGTGAGTGGAGTGTGTGTGAGTGGAGTGTGTGAATCTGTGTGTGAGTGGAGTGTGTGTATCAGTGTCTGTGAGTGGAGTGTGTGTATCAGTGTGTGTGAGTGGAGTGTGTGTGAGTGGAGTGTGTGAATCTGTGTGTGAGTGGAGTGTGTGTATCAGTGTGTGTGAGTGGAGTGTGTGTATCAGTGTGTGTGAGTGGAGTGTGTGTATCAGTGTGTGTGAGTGGAGTGTGTGTATCAGTGTGTGTGAGTGGAGTGTGTGTGAGTGGAGTGTGTGAATCTGTGTGTGAGTGGAGTGTGTGTATCAGTGTCTGTGAGTGGAGTGTGTGTATCAGTGTGTGTGAGTGAAGTGTGCATATCGGTGTGTCTGAGTGAAGTGTGCGTATCAGTGTGTGTGAGTGGAGTGTGTGTATCAGTGTGTGTGAGTGGAGTGTGTGTATCAGTGTGTGTGAGTGGAGTGTGTGTGAGTGGAGTGTGTGAATCTGTGTGTGAGTGGAGTGTGTGTATCAGTGTGTTTGTTTGTGTATCAGTGTGTGTGTGTGTCTTGTTCCCGGATAAAGACAGAGAGCCCTGCTCGTTATCTTCTCATCCCCCCTCCCCCCCACGCGTCCAGACAGACCCCCATTTTCCCTTTTGACAAAGTGTGGGAATGCATTAGAAATGCAGACCTTGCCCTTGGACAAAGGTGGAGGGGGGGGGGGGGCTTTCAGACGCAAATCCACGCTATGTGCTGCCCGTCTGCATGGGGCTGGGCGTGCTTGTGTCTGGATGAGTGTGTGTGTGTGTGCGTGGGTTTTGTGTGTTCGTGTTGTGTATGAATGTTGGTGGTTCTGGAGTCACATCTTATGATTTAGCAAAATATAAATACATTCTAAAATAAACATTGTGTGTGAGTCCCCCCCAGATATGCACAGTGTGTGTTGTGTGTGTGTGGGGGGGGGCTTTAATCGGATGTATCCTCGTTCTCCAGTGGCAACGGGGGCGGTAATATCATATTTCATAGTGTTTAACTGAGCTTTGAGCTGGGAAGGGCCTGTGTCTCTGCCTGACCCTCAGACTCGGCTCCATCTTAGGGTCAGGCCGGAATCTTCCCCAAGAGCCCGGGAGAAGGGTCTGAAGGCACATTTTGCCCCCCTGCATGGGAAGCGCTCATTTCATAAATAAAAGCAGGAAGCGCCCTTTGAAGCTCCGCCCCCCGACTCTGGCAGTCACCCCAGATGGATACCCCCACACCCAGAGACATGCTGATTAGCATATATTCAAATGAGGCATGCTATAATGTATTCTATAAATTCTGCCAGCCGCCGCCCGATCATATCGCCCCCCCCCCTCTCCTGCCCCTCTTTCGCTGGTGTTCCCTCTCTGCCTGGGGGGCATGTCTGACTCTGTCTCCAGAAACCCATTAGGCGCAGGAGCTGTTGTCTGTATCCCCCTGTATAGGATTGGTACCCCCCACCCCACATACACCCCCTTCCCAGACTGACTCATATCCACAATAGGCGTTTGGGGGCATGTTAACACCATGGCCCCCGCCTGTGGGGCCTTGCCTGGGCACCAAAGGCTGCGTGTGCCTTCTGGGGTGCCACGGTGTGTGTGGGGGGGGGGGGGATGGATGCCGCAGCCCCCATCTCTGACCCTTCACAAAAGAGAAGGTGCAATAGGAAGCCGCCGGGGACCGCTGCGGGGCTCTCATTGAGAAATCAGCGCCTAGAAGCAAATTTATTAAAGAGTTAAGTATGGGGGGAGGGGGCCAGGTTTCACCATCAATGTGATGTAGCAGCCTTGATGACGTCACATATTACATAATTCATGACATGGTCATTGACATCACTGATGACATCACTGATGATATTTCAAAAGACATCACTGATGACATCATCGACGTGACAATCTGATGCACCACCGCACACCCTTATATATACCTTTGATACACCCCTGTAAAATATAGACTACCGTTTTCAAAACCTTCGACACACCAATAGCATTTACTACAAACGCACTCACTAAATTCTAGGTCTACAGACACATGCACTCATTCATCCATACAACCATTCATACATGTAGTCACTGATCAATACAACTCTATCATATGCACTCATACACCTATACAGACACTCACACACCACCACTCATCCTAGTCAAGCTTGCACTCATCCTAGTCAGTCATGCAAAGAATCAATCACAGTTCCATTTACTCACCTACACAGTTATACACACAGCACCTCATTTATTCATACTGATACTAACACATTCTTACTCTCTTATATAATCACTAATACAAGTATACACTCATCCATATAGCCACTCCCACAATCACTGACGCTCACATATAGTCATTTATATACTCCAACTCTCACATACACTGCCCTTTACTTTTGTACCAACTTGGACATCTACCACTGAGACATCTATTCACTCACCAACACATCCATACACACACTCACTCACCCACAGAAGTGTTTCCACATGCACTCTTAAAGTCATACACCCAGTCAATCAACCGCTCACACATCTATGCACAGAGTCACACACCCCACACCCAACCACACACACACTCAGTCTGCCATACAATTACTCAGGCAACTAATCAATAACCCATATAGACACCCGTGGACCTACTGCCCAACTGATACAGCAGGTTATACAACAACAGACATACTGATTATTAGACTTGGCACCATTGGCATGGGTCTCCCTTCCATTTTTGCTGTTGCCTCATGTGTTTTTGCTGGTGTTAGGTGCTTTGGGCACTGTGCTACTGCTATCCAGTGCCACAGTGCAAGTCCTACTGTAAATTAATGTATTAATTGGTGATTCCATGATTGACTATTTGGTTTACCCGTCAGACCCTAGTACAGTGTACCAGGAGTGCCCAGGGCTCGTAAATCCAAATGCTGCTAGTGGGCGTGCAGCACTGGTTGTGCCACCCACAGAAGCAGCCTGGTAAGATGTGTCTAAGGTTTGCCATTGCAGAGCCTGTGTGCAGTCGGGTACTGTCATGCTGACTGGGCAAGTGCACCCACTTGGCAGTCCCTAAACCTTCCCTTTTCTTCATATCAGACACCCCTATGGTAGGCCCAAGGGCAGGGTGCATTGTAAGTATAAGGTAGGACATGCCCTAATGTGTGTGGCATGTCCTAATAGTGTATTGCAGCCATTTTCGTTTTTCACTATTGCAAGGCTACCTGTTCTTCATAGGCTGTAATGGGCAGTTAGATAATTACATTCTTATAATCCTAACTGACTCAGAGAACATGGTTGAAATTCGAGTTTAGTATGCCTGAACTCAGAATGATAAAAGACATCTTTTAGTGAAGTTGGTTTTAACATTCTGTGTTTGAAAACACCACTTTTAGAAAGTAGGTATTTTCTTGCCTAACCTTTCAAGCCTGCCTCTGCTAGGTTGTGTATTCCTTGTCTGGAGGTTGTGAGTGACGGGGCTGGGGGATTCCAGGAGACAGAATGGGTCAGCCCAGTGGTGAATAGAGAGATCTACATCTAGATGGGAGGGAAGGGTTGCACCTGAACCTTGAATAGGGGTGTGCCTGCCTTCCACAATGCTGGCTCCACCTCCTGTGGGGCGTCTGATGTTTCTGCCCTGCACTGTAGAAAGAAGGAGTCATGTAAACAGAGTGCTTCAGAACTGGTTTGGACTGGGCAAAGGCCCCTCTGCCCTCAGAGGACAAGGAATTGTGGGGTATAAATATTGGGACCCGGATCCCAAGAAATTAGATCACTTTTGGACTACAAGAAGAAACCTTTGCTGAGGAGAGGAACCTGAAGAAACTGAGGAGAGACTATCCCTGAGCTGAAGTGCTGCTTGGGGAATTGGCCGGCAGTGGTTGCCTTACTGCCAAATGAAGGAGAAAGGAACTTTGTGTACTTTATTTTCAACTTGTGAAGGATCTCCAAGGGCTTGGAAAAGAGCTTGCCTCCTGCTGAAGTCTCAGGGACAACAGCCTTCAAACCCCAGCTTCCCAGAGTTCTTTGGAAGTGCTTGCTGCTGTTTTGGGCCTTCTGAGGGACTGCGTGTCGCAAGGAGCTGGAAGCGTGACTCAACGAGGAAGAAGTGTGTCGCCGTCGCTGCTGCTGCCGTCGCATCTCTGAGCAAGGGTGTCGCCGCTGGAGCTGTCGTATTGCACCGCATCAAGAGAAGCGTCTCGCAACGAAGAGGAAGCATTTCACCGTCGCTGCTGCTGCTGTCGCATTTCTGAACAAGGGTGTCGCTGCTGGAGCTGTCGTATTGCACTGCATTGAGAGAAGTGTCTCGCAACGAGGAAGAAGCGTGTCGCCGTCGCTGCTGCTGCAGACGCATTTCTGAACGAGGGTGTCGCCGCTGTAGCTGGCGTATTGCACCGCATCGAGGAAAGCGCCTCGCATCCCCAGAGAACCGCGCCACCATCAGAGCTGCTGCCTTCGCATTTCTGAACAAGGGTGTCGCCGCTGTAGTTGTCGCATCGTGTGGAAGCTTCTCACAAACGTCAGAGAAGAGTGTCGCAGCTGAAGCTGTTGCCGTCGCATCGCTGAACAAGGGGTGTCGCTGCTGCAGTTGACGCATCGAGCCGAGACTTCTTGCATCATCAGAGAAGCGTGCCACATCTGGAAGATCTTCACATCTTTATTTCTTTGCACCAGAACTTTGCTGTATTTCTATCGCTGCAACATTGCTTGTTGTGGAAGTGCAACGCATCATAAGGTACATTGACGCAAAGTGTCGCATCGTAAGAACTGAACTGAACTAAGCTAAAACTACAATTTTTAAGTATAGTAGTGTGTATTTTTGGCGTTTATGGTCTTGTGTTAAATCTATATAAAGAATACTTATTTTGATATAAACCTTGTGTGGTGTCCATTTGTAGTGTTGTCACTGGGTTACTGTATGTGGTCACAAATGCTTTACACACTGCCTCTGAGATAAGCCTGTCTGCTCGTGACAAGCTACCGAGGGGGTGAGCAGCTGTTATTTTAGGAGTGTTCCCCCTTACCCTGACTAGAGGCAAGGGTCCCTATTTGTCACAAGTACCTACCTGTGCCAACTAGAGACCCACAATTCTAACAGTGGGATGTGTGTGTGGAGGTGTTTGGGTGGTTGGTGGATACAGACATTCACACAGTTTAGTCACTAACCCATGTAGTCAGTAAGACACATTTAATCACTCACTTAAACAGTGAGTCACACACCTACTAAATCCTCCATCCAGAAACGTATACATCCACTCATTCTTCAATACATCTTGGCATATATATATATAAAACATATTTAAGTATTAAATAGAAACACATTCACTGGATGATGTCATCAGCGATGTCATCAGTGATGTCATTTGAGATGTCATCAGTGATGTCACTGACCATGTCATGAATGATGTAATATGTGACGTCATCAGCAGTGCATTGTGGGGGGGCGCAAGTTACAGTTAGCTCAACTAACTCTAACGGCAGAATTTCGATGGTTTTGTATGAGTGAAATGTCCAACTAATTATAACGTCCCTGAAACCTATAATTTCAAAGGTTTTTTAAATGCTAATTTGTTACTATAACGTCCCTGAAACCTATGTTTTTTTTACAGTGAATATGTATATGTGTGTGTGTGTGTGTGAAAAAAATAAATAAATGAAATAAAATGGAAGAAAAAATGTTTACATTTGTATTTGACATTACTTGGGGGTTGGATGGACGGTAGTGCTAAAGTTGGCGTGTATTACTTTGGAGCCCGTTGTAACTCTAGCTCCAAAGAGAAATTCTGACCTCATTGCACACAGGTTTGCCCCTACTTTTCTCTCCGAAAGTTACAAGTTGGTGACAAAATGGAGCGCTAAATTCACTAAAGATTTAGGCAAATAGCTAAAGGGCCTGATTGAGTTATTGATATTAAAAATATAAAGGTTTTCATTTCATTAACCCCTCCCATGCTGATGACGAGCTCAGCTCGTCATCAGCCACGGTGCTCATGTGCTGATGACGAGCAGAGCTCGTCATGGCCGTTAGAACGCTCACACGCGGGGATAATTCCCCTGCTGTGCTGAGCGTTCTAAAGAACGGGCGTGGCCGTGAGGAGCTCAGCTCGTCATCAGCACACGAGCACCGTGGCTGATGACGAGCTCAGCTCGTCATGAGCACCGGGGTGCTGTGCGCGCCCCCCCCAGCACAGCGGGGGAATTACCCCCGCTGCGAAGGGGTTAAAGAAATTGATTATTTTCGCCTAGTAGACATTCTTCTTGTGCACAAATGTCAACAGTTAAGAGCGCTCACGTAGCTTTCATTCTGCGATGTCATCTGTGAACTCACTGTGATCTTCTTCAGGACTGTAACTAGGGGTGGGGATAAATTCCACTCCATCGGCGGAGTTGGGGAAATTTTGGCCGCTTGGTGTTATGCAGAGTTCCGGCCAAATTCCGCCAACCGTCGCGCGGTGGAATTTTTTCTCGCACGTGGCTCACAAACGGTAAGTTGGCGAGCGAGATCTGGCATCCCCAAGCACAATTTTTGGTCACTAGGAGGGCAGCCTGCGAGATTACTCCAAAACGGTTGGTCGCTACCAGTCACGGTTGAAAAGCTGCCGCTCGAGTAGGAAATGTACGCGTGTGGCAGGTAAATCGACTCGAGAAGCAGCGCCTTCTGGAGTGCTGCATGCAGCAGTTCACCCTGATTTTTCAATGCGGGATGGGATCCCGGCGTTAAATCACAGTGCAAGCAGTGCGACATGCTTATTTCCGCCCATTTGCCGAACTCTGTAGAATCTTGCAGAGTTTTTATATAACTCTGCGTGTTCCCCCACCACTAACTGTAACCATCCACAGAGTACCTCAACTGCATGCATATTCAATAATGACCAGATATTCATAAAATGTAGCTAATACGCTTTTATTCCCTCGTTAACAGAATCCACATGACCAGCGGCATCAACATTAACATGAACAACAACATCACATATGACACGTGAAGTCCAGGTGAACAAATTTAAGAAGAGCTGGGTTTCATCCACAGATAGAGTTTGCCGCAAACACCATCGAGACGGAAGAGTTAGGCTTTAAAGTATTTGTGGAAAATCAAAGGAAGGGCTCGGAGCCACGCTTGTTTGGGCGAGCTTCCACAGGGACAGTCCCACAAGAAGAAGGACTTGCGCTTGCAGAGGACGCAGGGTGATTTAGTGACGAATAGTTGGTTGAAAGTATTGTTACTGATGGGACTGAGAGATTTTGGGAAAGGAGGCGGATGATGTGGTATGATCTGTCTTAAAAACGAAAGGCCTGATTTAGACTTCAGCAGACGGGTTACCCTGTCACAAATGTGACGGATATCCCGTCCTATTGCAAGTGCCGTATGATATAATGTACTTGTATTACAGTAGAAGAGATATATGTCATGTTTGTGATGGAGTAACCCTTCCGCCAAGGTCTAAGTCAGGGCCATCACTGACTAATTCCAGTGATTTCACGGGCTTGAGCCAGAACCAGAACCATCATTCTGTTTTTAATTGTGTTGTTTTCAGTGAATAATTTTTTATGATGTACTTATTTTCCACCCCTGTGAAGGCCAGGCCATGCAGACATCAGCACGAAAACAAGGAGACAGCAAGAAAGCAACACGGTGGACGGTGCGAAGTGTGGCATGTGTTGTGTGCTTCAGAAAGAACAACTGGTGAAGTTCAGTGGTTTTGAGTTTGAGGCAGAATAATAACAGTTTTTAACTGTGATTTTTTGTGTGATAGCTATCTATCTATCTATCTATCTATCTATCTATCTATCTATCTATCTATCTATCTATCTATCTATCTATCTATCTATCTATCTATAAAACAAAAGTTAAAGTGACTTTATAGACAGGTAAGGTAAGATCTTAACTGAAGTAAAAACCAACAAGAAAACTCACCAGAAAAAACAATGGTTAAAGTAACGTAGTACGATAACGGAATGAGCCGAGAACACATCTTTAAATCAGTAGCGGCTGGTAACTGACAAAAGTGTTAGTCAACATGGTGGAGGGGGCACACAGAATATCAATATATACAAATATAAAAGTGCTTACCTACTGTTCACCGCTCACTGCCTCAGTGCTCTCCTGCTGCTATGCACAGGCACCCAGACTATCCTACGGCCAATTGAGATGCTGCTCTTATGCTGGTAATACCAACATAAGAGAAGCGCCGGGATTGGCCTGAGTGGCTGAATTTGCACTCACACAGAGACTGGGAGCCTGTGCCTGCTGTTCTCTCCACCAGGCAACGCAGCTCGGGTTGGAGAGATCTCAGTCCGCATATCGGTTTGGCCGCCCTAAGACAGCCGACTAAATAGACATGCGCATGTAGAAGCCTAAAACAAAGAATGAACAAATAATACCAACTCTCTGTCAGCACATACGATGAATAGAATTTATTAGAGGTCAAAAGGATAAGGCAAATACGTGCAGCATGGAGACAGTCAGCATAGCCGCTGAGTGTCCGAAGAGGAGACGTTTCTGACAGCTTTTATTAGTACAAACCACAAGAGGAAAAGCACCATTATCCATGCAAGTATACTGAGTAAAAGTACAGGATTATGACACTTCTTGGGGAATTAAGCAGTGGGGCAGCTTCTGCCCACCAGAAGCCTCAGCAAGTTACACAAGTATAGAATACTAGGCCAATCAGAAGAGGCCAACACTGCGTGATAGCTGCAAAGAAACTGGGGAAAGGGGTCTAAGCCACTACGCAAGACGCCACGCGATGGAGCCGGCTGCAATCCACTCCTGAAACTTGAACCATTACTGGGCCACCTTACCCGAGTGACTCGAGACTGAAAAACAGTGCTCTTCATTCCATGTGAATAAAAATCTGTGAAACAGAAAGGGAATTTCCCTTGAAGATACTTAATATCCATTGGATTGGAGAGAAAACTACATTCCTACATATAAACATTATAAGAAGAGCTTTCTTTATTTGCCCTGAAGAAGTCCGTGGAGGACGAAACGCGTTGGCTACAGTGTGTTATGAAGACTAAATAAAGATCGAACTTCAAAAATACCGTCATTGATTCTGCTTTTGAATGTTTCACTACTGTGATTTATAAGATATGGTTACTATTGTGTATTTGAAAAAGAAATTTGTGTGCTGGATCAAAATTTGTTTGAACTGCGTGATAGCTGCATGGTCTGAGGTGGTGTGACTTGTTGCTACCCACGTGTCCTGAGTACGTGACAACTCTGCGACTTTACATTCTAATGAAATGTATAAGCCTTAGTGTTTTTTAATAGAGCTAATTGCAATATCAGAGCACGTAGCAGGGCTATTTCTAAATATGATGTGCTGAAACACTTGCGGCTAAGCTAGCGTCATGTGCAGTTCTAATATACTTCTTGGGCAAGCCTTGCGTTACGAGAGCAGCTTTACTTTGAGCCATGGAAAAGTACAAGCATTTGTTTGAAGATTTTATGTCAACTTTGCGAGGGCCTGAAAACTGGGGCATTTGGTATCAACTAAGAAAAGATAGTTCAACCCGCACTGTCAGCAGTGCTCACCACCCCTTCTTCAGTGCTCTCGTCATGACGGCTCCACCCCATAGACTCGGCTCCTGAAGAAAAATAAAATGATAAAATAGTTTTATTATCATTTTATTATTTGTTTCTTTTGCTGCTGTCGGGGGGGGCAATGTTCCATTTGAAAAAGGGTTGCCTAAGGCAAGGCGATGAACCAGAGGTAATATGGACAAAGAAACCAAATATGAACAGGATGCTATAAACACACAGGCAACAGTGACATTCAAAGGTTGGATGTTCAATCATTTAATTTATAGAAAATGGTCATAAATATGCTCTGCTTATGACGTCAAATTTGACATCATTGATGACATCAGTGAGGACATCTCAAACGACATTACTGATTCCATCACATTGCCATGATGCCCTGTTTTTGAGTTCTTTTTGATCTCCAAAAAAAGTTTAAATAAGAGTTTCAAAAAGGGGTTACTTTTTAGAATACCATAATCGGTATAAAAATAGAAAAAAATACATATTTTGTTTGTGATGTCAGTACCCTCACTGTTAAAGTACTGAAGAAGGGGTGGTGAGCACTGCTGACAGTGCGGGTTGAACCATCTTTTCTTAGTTGATACCAAATGCGCCAGTTTTCAGGCCCTCACAAAGTTGACATATTTTGTTTGTGATGTCAGTACCCTCACTGTTAAAGTAGGTTACTATGGACCTGGGTCCAGAAGTAGTAATGTTATATTTGCAAAAAAGGGGTTTCAATATGGGCATCGACTGTTTGGAAAACCAATGATATTTTTTTAGCTGACCTATGTACTACCTTGTCCATACATGTGTTAATTATGTATATGATTTTACTTATGTGGAAAAAATGTAAATGTGATTGTAGGAGTGGGAAAGTGCAGCATAAATTATGTAAATAAATTGAGCACAGCATGTGTGATGTGACATTCTGGTGATGAAACAGCATTGTCTCAGGAAGGTATATGTGGATGATGAAAAACTCCACCAACAATCAGTAAAAAGACACTGCCCAGCCGCAAGAAGGTAGGAACCACATTAGTAGCAAATGTGAACAAGCACAATCGCGCGCCTCGCGCGGCAGCAGGGGGAGGGTAGAGAGGAGGGGGCCTGCGCGATTTCCTTGCGGGAGCGATCAGCAAGGCGTGATCATTAATACCATATGGCGCCAGCTGCTGGCTCCCGCAAGGGAATCGCCAAACGTGCACGCGTTGCCATTGAAGGCAATGGAACGCGTGCTCGTTTTTGGCTGAAAAGACGAAGCGATTCCAAAAGGTCTTTTGCCTATGCAGCGCATGCGCGCTGCTAGGCGAGACCTAAAAACAAGGCAATGAGTTCATCACACACCTGCAAACACTGACCTCTGTTCTGTGCCCCACCCCGGGAACCCAGTGTTGTGCGCCTCGCAACTACTATCTTGCACACAACTTCAGCGGCGCCTCCCCGTATGACCGAGACGGCTGAAGTGCGACATAAGGAACCTAAAAGTGTTCGCAAATGTATATGTTGGTGCTGTGAAGTTGGTCTCTGGAAGGGTTTGAGGAGATGGGGAGAAAGAGCATACATGCCATGACCTGTTACAAATACTTGTGATATTTCTTAAGATTGGCTTGCAGTCTACATGTACTACATCAGCTATACATTAGGCATGGACGAAATTTCCATAAAGTGAAATTTCGGTAATGCCTCATCACGCTTGTTATGCGAAGTTCCGCAAAATATGTTATTATAGCATTTCATGTTGTTATGCACCATTTGCACTGAAAAATTAGCGCAAACACATGGGAACAATGTAAACAACCACAACACAAGTGACTGCTGTTTGCTGCGCTTGTATATTTATTCACTCATTTTTTAGTGCAAAATGCACCCTCACATCCAAAACGAACGTGATGATGCACTTCACTCTAAACTATCACACCACATTACAGTTTTGCATGTAACATAATTATGCGTAATTCATTAGATTTTCTCCAAAATTTTGCATATTTACACAAATGCAAATTGCACACATTTTGCACCCGCACCTACTATATTTGCATGCAGTCACGGTTCAGGCCATTTGGTGTCTGTTGTGTAGTAGAGAGTAAAAAGTGGGTATGTTTGAGAGTCCATCCTCTACATGCACATTCAGCCCCAGTGTGGGATGTCATTACTCACCTAGGAGTCAGTTTATGCCAAAATCCTGAACAAACAACCAAGGTGTATGAGGTGATAGAAGATATGGCCGTCACCTCTGCTTCCAACAGAGGCAGCGTATACGACAGTGGAGCAAGCCCTGGCATTGACATGGCGAGAAACTGGTGCACTCTGTGGGTATACATCTCCAGGCCTAACTGCTTGAAAATAAAACATTTGCAGTGTGAGAAGGCGGCGTGGCTTGGAGAAAACAGGTCTTTATGCCGAGAACTACCTGAGAGGCTGGTCTGCCTCCATCCCCTGCCCCCTGCCCCCGACGACCTTCTCCCCCACTCGAAAAAGCCAAAAACAAAGGGCTGCTGCCATTCTCCTGGGGTGTTTTCACATCCTTTAATCTGTCTGCTTACAGCCTCAAAAGATATGTGTGATATTGGCTCCTCGCGGGTGACCGGGTGAATGGAGCTGATATTGTGTTACACACGGTGGCATTGTGCAAGTTGGCAGGACTGTTTCTCCGTATCTGGTGCAAGTAACAAGAGTGGCTTGCCTGTGAGAAGCCTACATTGTCTGATGCATTCCCTTATGACTGGACAGGGGCTTGCTATGCAATCCCAAAGTGCTCTATTAGGGGGTAGAGTGGTCGGGCAGCCTTAGGCTTAACACAGAGGAGTGCAAGACATTTGCAAAATGCACACAATGATTAATAAATGGCAACACCACTCAAGAAGGAGATCTACACCAATTTATAAAAATAATAAGTATATTTTAGGTATGTTTAGGTATCAGAGAAAAAACGTTCAGGTGTGTTTATTTTTAAATGTAAATTCTTTTCACTTTAAAAGTGGACACAGCGCAATTTCTGAGTTCTGCAATGTCATCCTATGGAAGGATGAACACGTTCTGCAAACAGGTACAGTACATCGACTTTCATTTCCAGTCTCCGGGAGTTAAGGTGAGTGGAGGGCAAGGCCCAAGGCAGCACCAGTGAATATGTGATTTTACAACGCAATCAAAATGATCACGATATGTAACATCGCAGTTTTTACAACTCAAGTCGTTGCAACGACTTGCGCTGGAGGGTGCTGGACTTAGGAATAGTAAGATTTACTATTCCAACAACAGTCTACGTACAGTAGAGAAGGTGTTGGTGGCTCAGTGGACTAAAGGGTCCACTACAGGGGCCTGTGTTCGACCTCATGGTCACAGGTTCAAATCCCAGCGTGTCCTCTCAGCCTTTCATCCATCTGAGGCTGATAAAATGAGTATCATTGAGTTGGGTAACAATATGCATCTGTTATTTCATCGCCAATATGCACCGTTGCTGGGGTGAATGTGCGCTTTGCAAATACACATGTTATGTTATGTTGGAATAGTAAATCTTACTATTCCTTAGGTTATAGCGACATCCAGCTTAAGTCGATGTAACACTTGCGTTGTAATGGTTGTATTCTAAAAGCATCGCGGTTTAATCACTGCGATGTAAAGGATGTTTCCCGCACCAGTAGTACGCCACCAGCGTCGCGAGGGCGGCCGGGTGCAGAGACCAAATCAGCGTTTGGAGCCAAATGCATTTCAATGGACATCGGTCTCTGTAAAAAGAGGCTGCAGACTCTGGCTAGGAAGCCAGCGGGGCTGAACCAGCAAGTGGGCTCAGGCCTTGTGATGCTCGGGGAAGGGGGACATCGTTGGTCCTCTTCTCCAAGGCCCATGGGGGATGGCTGCGGGGGTGTCCTTAGGCATTGGGTTTTTCCTTACCGTGGCCGTCACGGTTGAGGGGGTTGACGTGCAGATGCTGCAGGCGACGCCGGGGAGTCCAGGAGGGGTGAAACCACAATGGACTTGAGTTCTGCAGGGCTGGGAAACCTGGTTGGCACCAGTGACCTACTTTAACTCGAGACGGAGGCGAAGTGTGCAGTGGTGGCTACAGGTGTTGGGTTTTGGTGATTCAGGAGGTCTCAGAGTCTTCTCTTGTGAAATTTCTTGAAAACAGGTCTGATGCTCACAGGAGGTCTTGAGTATTTTTTGAAGGCAGGCAGTTCTCCCAAGTCTCTGGAGTAAAAAAACTGCAGAACGAGTCAACTTTGGTGCAATTTTCAATGAGGGACGTAGACAGGCTGGCAGGGTTGGTACCAGGTCAGCTGCTTCTCTCACTTTTCTGCTTTTGCGGCCCTCCGGTGTTTTCTCTCTTCTTAGGTCACCAGGATCGGCTTCACTGATGCCAGGATCTCCCTAAAACTGAATTTAGGGGCATTAGGGGAGCGTTGGGTAGTATCCAAAGGACTACTGACCCATGTGGTCACTACCTCCCATATGTCCCCTTTCTTTGGGAAGTGGGCATAACCCTGTCCCAGAAGTCCTAAGTATGCCATCACAAACATGGCTACTTCTGAAAAATCATGTCCACCTCACAGTAGCCCACCTTAGGGTTGGTACTAGCCTGGAGGTGGCACGCCTACCTGACTTGCTAATTTTCCCGCCTGTCCAAGTGCCAAGGGGGCTCTGGACAGGAGGGGGGGGCTTCCTCTTCTGTGTGTGTGGGGGGGGGGGGCAGATTCTCATTCCAAAGGTGGCTGCTTCTTTGAAGCTCGCTGGACCAAGGAGGCTAACAGCAGGACCTCCTGTGTGAGAGAGTGTTACACCCTCCTTCCGGGCAGGCTTTTGTCCTGGATCTCCTGAGAGCAAAGACTCTCACCCTAGGAGATCAAAACAGCTTTTTGGGTGGCAGGCTGGCAGAAACCAGTCAGCAAAGACACCATCGACTGGTAGGTTTTCAAGGGGCAACTCTACGGTGCTCTCCAGGTGCATGTATTAGTAAATACATCCCTGCAGTCAGTGTGTGTTCACCAATATGAGATGTTTGATACCAAACATTCCCATTTTCTGTGAAGCCATCATGTAGCTGGGGAACTGGTTTTCACCTGTGTCCAGTATATGTTTTAAAATGTCTTCCCTGTCCACTTGCATTGGCTGTATTAGGACTGACCAGCACCGGGGCATGTCTGCTCATCCAGGTATGCCCTCACGTGTAATATTTCGTACCCTGCCTTAGGGCTGTCGGGCTTGCTGTACGGGTGACTCACAAATATCACATGCAGTGTTAGGGGACATAACACACAGGGATGTGTACGAAACTGAATGTTGCGCCATCGCACACCACCCAAGATGCACAGCCACACAAAACAAGGGTCTAATTTAGTTCAAGTTATCCATGGTGATCAAAGTTAAATCCTTATTGTTCAATGTTTTCAAAAGTCTTACAGAGGCAACATGATTCCAATCTTCAAAATCAAATGAAAAGCCCATCCAGGCTTCTTTCCACAGCATGTCAGAATCCATTTTTCATTCTGAGTAACCAAAGTGATGTGCCAAATGCATTTTGGGATGTGACTGTACCTTTACATGCGGAGTTCAATAACTAAGGGCCATATGTATCTAGCAAAACTGCATTCGCAAATTTCGGCGTTGGCGAATGCAATTTTGCCAAATGGTATGTATTAAGGCAAAATAAGGAATTGCAAAATTTGCGATTCCTTATTTTGCAATTGCATTTAAGGAATCGCAAATTTTGCGATTCCTTAAATGCAATGTAAGAAGCACCAAAAAAAGTGCAATTTGGCCTTAAGGAATCACAAATTACCACCAACTTCAAGTTGGTGGTAATTTGCGATTTCTTTGAAAAATGCACTTTTTTGCATTTTTCAAAGTGCAATGTGAAGCACATACATGCCCTTAGGGCATGTATGTGCGCCACATGTGCACCCATGCTTATTTCAGGGGTGCAAGAGGGTGTCCTTTTGACACCCCTGAACCCTTGAAATTGCATTCTCATTTTGCGATTCGCTAATTGCTAATCGCAAATTGAGAATGTCTTCCCAGTCATTCCTATGGGCCTCTAGGCCCATAGCAATGAATGGGGAGGTATTCCTTAATTGCGAATCGCAATTTGCGATTTGCAATTAAGGAATATGTAGGATTCGCAAAATTTATTGCAAATCCTACATACATAGCCTTTTGCGATTCTCAAATAGCGATTCGCAAAAAAACGCTATTTGAGAATCGCAAAATGACTTTTTGATACATATGGCCCTTGTTGGAAAGGCGATCCCAGGGGAGACAGAAGATGTCGACTGCCCGCCCCGAGACTCACCTCTCTCTATGGAATAGGCCGAGCGCCGTAGGGAGGCCTCCTTGGCGAGGCTCCTCTCCTACAATCGTACCAGCTGAGCAATCACACTACTACAGACGGACACCACACGACGGAATATTCACAGGTATCTTTATATAAGAATTGAAGGCAGGTACTTAGCAGGTTAGCAGGCAGGGATTGAGGGATCCATAAAGTCGTGGTTTCGGGAATAATGGGGTAGCGGGACAGTCTTGGCACCAACTAGTGCGTGGATAGTTCAAGGGGTCAGGCCGCGACAGCGTCCGCAGGGCCTCGAAGGTGGTTCAGCTTGGTCAGGCCGCGACAGCGTCAGCAGGGCCTCGAAGGTGGTTCAGCTTGGTCAGGCCGCGACAGCGTCAGCAGGGCCTCGAAGGTGGTTCAGCTTGGTCAGGCCGCGACAGCGTCAGCAGGGCCTCGAAGGTGGTTCAGCTTGGTCAGGCCGCGACAGCGTCAGCAGGGCCTCGAAGGTGGTTCAGCGTGGTCAGGCCGCGACAGCGTCAGCAGGGCCTCGAAGGTGGTTCAGCTTGATCAGGCCGCGACTGCGTCAGCAGGGCCTCGAAGGTGGTTCAGCTTGGTCAGGCCGCGACAGCGTCAGCAGGGCCTCGAAGGTGGTACAGCTTGATCAGGCCGCGACAGCGTCAGCAGGGCCTCGAAGGTGGTTCAGCTTGGTCAGGCCGCGACAGCGTCAGCAGGGCCTCGAAGGTGGTTCAGCTTGATCAGGCCGCGACAGCGTCAGCAGGGCCTCGAAGATGGTTCAGGTGCAAGAGTTCGGATCAGGATCAGCCGCGACAAGGTCAGCAGGGCTTCGACTCCAAGATACAACTGGCGTCCTAATCCAGGGCTGGCCCAGATATAGGACTGCAGTCCTTTGATGTCCGGACCCTCGCTCCTGGGGGTCCGAGGGGCCGGGATGAAGGTGTCCAGACACCCAGCAGGGGGGTGGAGCCAGGGCCCTGGGAGGCTGGAGGGCGATCGACACCAGGCGTCCGGGGATGGCTGGAGGCCCATCAAAACTCCCCTCCTCCGGGATCCGCCAAGTGGCCACTCTACCACCTGGGAGGATCTTGGTGCCTCGATGTTGGGGCTTCGCTGGGGCCGGGGCCAGGGATGGCTGTGGCCACGTGCTCGGGACGTGATGGGCCCAAGATGGAGTCGGGCCGGAAATGGTGGCCTGGCATGGTCGCCAGACCGGCAGTGTTGGCGAGCAGGGTCCGCTGGGGTCCCAGGGGGGGAGAGCTGTGGGTTGCCAGGGGGGCTGCTCTCGTCGATGGTTCCTGTTCAGGGGAGTCGACGGCGGGTCGACGGAGCCCGATGTCGTCCCGGGCCCGCCAGGCGGGAGGGGTAGGACCACGCCACGAGGCCCGGTCCAACACATGTCCCCTCCAGCTGAAGGCGGGGAGAGTCACCCATCTTCCTGGGTATTCTTCTCGTCGAGGCGGAAGAAGCGGGACAGGCCGTCAGCGTTGGCGTGGTCGTTGCCAGGGCGATGCTCCACAGTGAAGTCCATCCCTTGGAGGGAGATGGACCATCGCAGCAGCTTTGGGTTTTCGCCACGCATCTGCATCAGCCACCGCAGGGGCCGGTGGTCAGTCTGGACCCGGAAGTGGGTGCCGAAGAGGTAGGGCCTGAGTTTCTTGAGGGCCCACACGACGGCGAAGGCCTCTCTCTCAATGGTGCTCCATCGCTGCTCTCTGGCCAGCAGCCGCCGGCTGATGAAGGCCACAGGATGGTCAATCCCCTCGGGGTCAATCTGAGATAGGACCGCCCCAATGCCGTGCTCCGAGGCGTCGGTCTGGACTATGAACTCCCGGCTGTAGTCAGGGGCTTGGAGCACAGGGGCGGTGCACATGGCTGTTTTCAAAGTCTCGAAGGCCACCTGACACGCGGGTGTCCATGGTACTTTCTGGGGCCGGTTCTTCAATGTCAGTTCAGTGAGGGGACCCACAATGCTCCCATAGTTCTTTATGAAGCGCCGATAATATCCAGTGATTCCCAGGAAGGCTCGGACGGCTGTCTGGCTGACCGGGGGCTCCCAGGCCACGATGGCGTCAATCTTGGGTTGGAGGGGAGCCACGTGGCCGCTACCCACTTGGTGTCCCAGGTAGGTCACGGACCCTTGACCTATTTGGCACTTGCTGGCCTTTATTGTTAGTCCGGCCCGTCCGAGGGCCGTCAGGACCTCCCAGAGGTGCTTCAGGTGCTTGGCCCAGTGGAGGCTGTACACTGCAATGTCGTCTAGATAGGTGGCGCTGAATTCTTCTAGCCCCGCCAGCACTTTGTTCACCAGTCTCTGGAAAGTTGCTGGGGCGTTTTTCATGCCGAAGGGCATCACCTTGAATTGGAAGTGGCCATCGGGTGTGGAGAAGGCCGATCGCTCCTGGGCGCCAGGGGTGAGGCCGATCTGCCAGTACCCTGCTGTGAGGTCGAAAGTACTGAGGTACTTGGCGGCTCCCAGGCGGTCGATTAGTTCATCGGCCCGGGGGATGGGATGTGCGTCGGTTCTGGTAACAGCATTTAGTCCCCGGTAGTCGACACAAAACCTGAGTTCTGGAGGGGTGCCAGGTGCGGCGGCTTTGGGGACCAGGACAACTGGGCTGGCCCAGGGACTGTCGGAGGGTTCGACCACCCCCAGGGCCAGCATTTTGGTAACTTCTGTCTGGATGCAGGCCCGAACTCGGTCGGGAACTCGGTAGGCCCGGTGTCGCACTGGCTGGCTGTCCCCGGTGTCGACATCGTGGACACACCACTGGGTAACCCCGGGGGTGAGGGAGAACAGGTCCGTAAATTGCTCCAACAGCTCTTGGCAGTCTCGGCGCTGTGCGGGGGTCAGGTCGGAGGAGAGAGAGATTCCCTCGACGGAGCCGTCTTTCTCAGCGCCCCTTAGGAGGTCGGGCAGGGGCTCGGAGTCGTCTTCGGTCCCATCATCGGTAGCTAGCAGCAGGCTCAGTTCTGTGCGGGCAAAATGAGGCTTGAGCCGGTTGGCGTGCAGAACCCGGAGGGGGTTTCGGGGTGACTCCATGTCCACGAGATAGGTAACGGGGCTCTTGCGCTCGATCACTTTGAAGGGGCCCGACCATTGGTCCTGGAGGGCACAAGGTTCGACCGGGGACATGACCCAGACCTGCTGGCCCGGCTCGAACTCGAAGGATGAAGAGTTCTGGTCATACCAGCGTTTCATGTCTTCCTGACTGGCCTCAAGGTTGGCCTCGGCAAGGGCCCGGAACTTCCGAGTCTGGCTTCGGAGGGTCAGGAGGTACCGGTAGACATCCGGCGGGGCGTCTTGGACTGTACTTTCCCAGCCTTCTTTGACCGGGCTGAGGGGACCTCGGACAGGGTGCCTGTACAAGAGTTCGAAGGGGCTGAACCCCAGGGATTTCTGTGGTACCTCCCGATAGGCGAACAGAAGGCAGGGCAGCAGGACGTCCCATTTGCGGCGGAGGGGTTCTTCTAGGCCCTGGATCATCCCCTTGAGTGTTCGGATAAACCGCTCCACAAGTCCATTCCCTTGGGGGTGATACGGGGTGGTGAACTTATATGTGACCCCGCACTGTTGCCACAGGGACCGCATATACTTCGATATAAAGTTTGTGCCCCGATCGCTCATGACTTCTCGGGGGAACCCCACTCTGGAGAAGATCCCCATCAGGGCTCGGCCCACCACGGGAGCCGTTATGGTTCGTAGGGGGATGGCTTCGGGATAGCGGGTGGCATGGTCCACGAGGACGAGGATGAAGCAATGCCCTTGCGAGGTTCAGGGGTCCAGGGGCCACACGATGTCGATCCCCACTCGCTCGAAGGGAGTGGTCACCACTGGAAAGGGTTGGAGCGGGGCCTTCACCTTCCCCCCGCTCTTTCCGCTGGCTTGGCATGTCAGGCAGGTGCGGCAGTGGTTATGCACATCGTTGCGCATTTTCGGCCAGTAGAAATGGGTCACCAGGCGGCTGTAAGTTTTGTCCTGTCCCAGGTGCCCGGCGAGGGGCACATTGTGTGCCAGGTTCAAGAGGAAGTCTCTGAATCGTAGGGGGACCACCAACACTCGGCTGGCCCCCAGCTCGGCAATTTTCTGTTCACTGTATAGGAGGCCGTGGTCCCAGTATACCCAGTGGGACCCCGAGGTATCCCCGGTAGCTTGGGCTGTGGCTTGCTGCCGGGTCCCCTCGAGGGAGGGGCAGGCCTTCTGTTCCTGCCGGAATTGTTCTCGGGTGGGACCACCCTCCTGGCGCCATTGGGCTAGTTCGGGTATGTCGCTGAGTTTGGCGCTGCCTTCTCGGTCGTGCTCTGATGGCTCGGGCTCGGATTCTTCATTGACTGCGGGCGGTGGTGGCGCGGGCCACTCCGGCTCTTCAGTCGGGGTGGCCTCGGTTGCCGCCGGGGCCCGGGCAGTCATAGATCGGGTCGTAGCGCAGACCCACTCTGGTAGTCCCATAATTCCTAGATGTTCTCTCCGCTCGACTTGGGCCCAGGGAGAGCTCTCGAGGTCGTTTCCGAGGAGGCAGTCCACGGGGGCGTCGTCCCGGACGGTCACCTTGAGGGTGCCCGACACCCCCCCTCCCACTCGAAGGGGATTCGGGCCATCTGACACAGAGTCTCGGAGTTGTCAGCGGCCCTCACGGGGCATCGCACGTTGGGTATGATCTGTTCGGGGGTCACCAAGTGGCAGCGGACGGCGGTCACACTGACTCCCGTGTCTCGGAGGGCTTCGGTCCGTCGTCCATTGATGTGGACCCACTGACGGTATTTTTGAGTGTTGCTCGGTAGAGGGGCTTGGGGGACCATGCCTCTTTCGCCCAGGCAGGCTAGGGCCATGGCGGCCGGTTCATACTCGGTCTGATCTTCATTGTAGACCTCTTCGCCTTCTTCTCCCACTTCCCCCAGGGCTGCAGCAGCGAACTGGCGGGTCGGAGGCCCGGTGGTGCCGGGGCGCTGGTTCATGGGGCAGAGGGGGTCACTGGCATAGTGACCGGGCCGCTGGCATCTGTGGCAAGTAATGTTCGGGCGGGGCCCTGGCCGTGCTGGAGGGGGTCCTCTTCTGGTCAGGGTTGGCTAAGGTTTATTCTGGGGGGACCCCCGAGGCGGGCTCCGGCCCGGGGCCGATGGGAAGTCTCGGCTCCTGTTCTGGCCTCCTCTGCCGCCACGCTGGCGGGGGTGCCCCTGGTCGTTCCGTCCCGTTTCTCCTATCGGGGTCCGGGGGACCCGGGTGCTCACCCATCGATCAGCCTCGACGGCGAGTTTTCGGGGCTCGGTCAGCTTACTGTCGAGGAGATGCTGTCTGAGCTCGACAAAGCAGTTGTTGGAGAGGTGCTCCCAAACGATGAGGTCGAACAGCTGCTCGTAGGTGGACACTTTGCTGCCCTTTATCCATCCTTCCAGGGCCCGGCTATAAAAGTTTACGTATTCCACCCACGTGGTACCGGGGATCTTTTTGCAGTCTCTGAACCTCTGTCGGTACATCTCGGGGCTGAGGCCATACCGGGTGAGCAGGGCGTCCTTCGGAGGACATCACTTCCTCGGCCAGCTCAAGCAGGGTGTCTCTCCCTTCGCTGACAAATCTCCCCCATAAGCCGGCACCCCAATCTTTTCGCGGGATGCGGTGCGCGGTCATGGCAACTTCATACGCCTTGAACCATTGCTGGATATCGTCATTCTTGTAGTATTCCTTGACGATATCTTTGGGAATGTGGACCTTCGGGTCGGCAGGAGGTGGAGGGTCCCGGGTTATCGCGGCGCCAGCCTCTTCGGTCTTGGACTTGATCTCTAGTTCTTTGAGGCCACGCTCGTGTTCGTACGTGAGCTTTTTTTCTTCCAATTCCCTTTGCCTCCGCCTCTCTTCCAGATCTCCTTCTAATCGTAGTTGCTCAATGGCCATTTTATTTTCTGCTAATTGAAGTTCCCCATCCAGCCGGAGTCGGGCGAGCTCTAGTTCATGGAGCCGACTCCTCTCTCGCTCCCGGGCGTCTTCGTGGGAGAGGCCCGGTTCTCTGTTGGCGGTTCTTTCTTCCACTGGGACTATGACCGTACTCAGGGGTACTTCTAGGATAATGTCATCGTTAGCCTGGGGTGGGGTCGCTCCGGTCTCCACCCATGTTTGCAGCGCGTCTTTGAAATCGTCTTTTGTGCTTAGTCCGGTGGTAGCGATACCCAGGGCTTTGCAGAATTGTTTGAGTTCTTTATGGGTGTACTCCTCTAATCGTTCCTTCTGGAATTCTGTGGTCATTCCGGTTTCCTTAGTAGTCATCGTGGTTGTGGGTCTCTGTTAGTAGTGGCGAATTACTCGCTGTACGATTTGCGCGGGCTCGGATCCCGTCGCTTGCCACCAATGTTGGAAAGGCGATCCCAGGGGAGACAGAAGATGTCTGACTGCCCGCCCCGAGACTCACCTCTCTCAATGGAATAGGCCGAGCGCCGTAGGGAGGCCTCCTTGGCGAGGCTCCTCTCCTACAATCGTACCAGCTGAGCAATCACACTACTACAGACGGACACCACACGACGGAATATTCACAAGTATCTTTATATAAGAATTGAAGGCAGGTACTTAGCAGGTTAGCAGGCAGGGATCGAGGGATCCATAAAGTCGTGGTTTCGGGAATAATGGGGTAGCGGGACAGTCTTGGCACCAACTAGTGCGTGGATAGTTCAAGGGGTCAGGCCGCGACAGCGTCCGCAGGGCCTCGAAGGTGGTTCAGCTTGGTCAGGCCGCGACAGCGTCAGCAGGGCCTCGAAGGTGGTTCAGCGTGGTCAGGCCGCGACAGCGTCAGCAGGGCCTCGAAGGTGGTTCAGCTTGATCAGGCCACGACAGCGTCCGCAGGGCCTCGAAGGTGGTTCAGCTTGGTCAGGCCGCGACAGCGTCAGCAGGGTCTCGAAGGTGGTTCAGCGTGGTCAGGCCGCGACAGCGTCAGCAGGGCCTCGAAGGTGGTTCAGCTTGATCAGGCCGCGACAGCGTCAGCAGGGCCTCAAAGGTGGTTCAGCTTGGTCATGCCGCAACAGCGTCAGCAGGGCCTCGAAGGTGGTTCAGCTTGGTCAGGCCGCGACAGCGTCAGCAGGGCCTCGAAGGTGGTTCAGCTTGATCAGGCCACGACAGCGTCAGCAGGGCCTCGAAGGTGGTTCAGCTTGATCAGGCCGCGACAGCGTCAGCAGGGCCTCGAAGGTGGTTCAGCTTGATCAGGCCGCGACAGCGTCAGCAGGGCCTCGAAGGTGGTTCAGCTTGGTCAGGCCGCGACAGCGTCAGCAGGGCCTCGAAGGTGGTTCAGCTTGATCAGGCCGCGACAGCGTCAGCAGGGCCTCGAAGGTGGTTCAGCTTGGTCAGGCCGCGACAGAGTCAGCAGGGCCTCGAAGGTGGTTCAGCTTGGTCAGGCCGCGACAGCGTCAGCAGGGCCTCGAAGGTGGTTCAGCGTGGTCAGGCCGCGACAGCGTCAGCAGGGCCTCGAAGGTGGTTCAGCTTGGTCAGGCCGCGACAGCGTCAGCAGGGCCTCGAAGGTGGTTCAGCTTGATCAGGCCGCGACAGCGTCAGCAGGGCCTCGAAGATGGTTCAGGTGCAAGAGTTCGGATCAGGATCAGCCGCGACAAGGTCAGCAGGGCTTTGACTCCAAGATACAACTGGCGTCCTAATCCAGGGCTGGCCCAGATATAGGACTGCAGTCCTTTGATGTCCGGACCCTCGCTCCTGGGGGTCCCAGGGGCCGGGATGAAGGTGTCCAGACACCCAGCAGGGGGGTGGAGCCAGGGCCCTGGGAGGCTGGAGGGCGATCGACACCAGGCGTCCGGGGATGGCTGGAGGCCCATCGAAACTCCCCTCCTCCGGGATCCGCCAAGTGGCCACTCTACCACCTGGGAGGATCTTGGTGCCTCGATGTTGGGGCTTCACTGGGGCCGGGGCCAGGGATGGCTGCGGCCACGTGCTCGGGACGTGATGGGCCCAAGATGGAGTCGGGCCGGAAATGGTGGCCTGGCATGGTCGCCAGACCGGCAGTGTTGGCGAGCAGGGTCCGCTGGGGTCCCAGGGGGGGAGAGCTGTGGGTTGCCAGGGGGGCTGCTCTCGTCGATGGTTCGTGTTCAGGGGAGTTGACGGCGGGTCGACGGAGGCCGATGTCGTCCCGGGCCCGCCAGGCGGGAGGGGCAGGACCACGCCACGATACTGTGTATCAAAAGAGTGTGCAATACCACCACTCACGCATGCTGAAAATAATTAATTTTGTGATTGGATTTTTTGGGGGGAGACATAACAGAACCTGAATACCAACTATAACTTCATAGCTGAAATCACGCCCCATGCTGACCAATACCATGTGAAATGCTGGTCAAGCAGTCAATGATAAATACAATTAAAAGTGTTCAAACGTAACCCAATAAAAGACTCACGACATAGACAGGAATGTAGTCTGTGTTTGCTATGAAATAAGAGTCAATGTCTCATGCTTGGCGGGGCGATCAATCAATCAATCAATCAGATTTATAAAGCGCGTTACTCACTCGCTAGGGTCTCAAGGCGCTGGGAGGGGAGGGGTCCGTTACTGCTCGAAAAGCCAGGTCTTGAGTTGCTTCCTGAAGGAGAGATGGTCCTGGGTCAGCCGTAGGTGGATGGGGAGGGAGTTCCAAGTTTTGGCCGCCAGGTAGGAGAAGGATCTTCCTCCGGTGGTGGTTCTGCGAATGCGTGGGACAGAGGCGAGGGCGAGGCTGGTCGAGCGGAGCTGGCGGGTGGGCGTGTATGTGTTTTCCAAAGACCATCCAGAGTTTTATTCTCAAGAAATGCTTCGTGAACACCACAAGTGCAATCAATCAATTTGAAAAAATGCTGTGAGTTTAACCAGAAGCATGTGACCCAAATCTGGTTTAAAGAGTGTGCATGGAAGAAATATGTAACCCACTCTATCAAAAACATACCGTGCACCCCATGCTTTCCAAAAAAATAAATAATAGTGCAGATGTCAAACCATGCTCCTGATAAAAATGAAAATGTAAACACATTCTCAATATGTCATGTGAATAAAACTTGACAATAACAACGCTTTAAATAACACAGTCACAACTTGTAAATGAGAAACGATGTGAAGAAATACATATAGAGTGATAATTGTTTAAATGCTGCTATCTGCAAAGTTACATGAACATCGAAATGTAATCATCTATGAGCGTTTGTGCATTGTTGGAAACATGAAAATGACTCCTGTTTGTGAACTTGATGCAGTGCAGTTTTCCCAGATGGCTACATTATATGGTCTTGTAAGGAACCATTAATCTCTTCTGCCTTTGCATAATTATGTTCCTTCTTTTTAAAATGTTTTTATTGCCATGGTTTTAAGTGATCTACACAATAAACTTTGTATTGACTTGACTATTCCCAGATGGCCTCCGAAGTGATGTTTTATTTTCGATTCAATCCTAGTACCAGGATGCAGTCTATCGGAGCGGGACAGAAATATAAAATATATCAGAATAAATGGTAGATGTGTGGCATGTCGTGTTTTCACATTTGTCTGCACCAAGACACGCATCTTGCAATGGCAGCCTTGCATATGGTTGGTGAGGAGTCCCGTAGGGTGGCACAATTCATGCAGCAGCCCCTAGGGGTCCTCGTTAGTACCTCAGGCCCTAGGTAGCCGGGTACCATTTACTAGGGTCTGAGAGAGGGTGCTAACGGTCTTGCGAATCAGGGGAACAATTGTACGTTTTTTAGGGAATGAACACTCGCACTGGGGTCCTGGTTAACAGGAACCCAGTACACCTCAGCCAAAGTTGCATCAAATACCAGGCAAACAGTGGGGGAATTCTTCAACACATCCCAGTTTCCTACACAAGCTCCCCCCCCAGCCCACAGGCCAGGAGACTCAGCCTGATCTGGGAGAGTCTTTCTAGTTTGTCAGGAAGAGTAAGGAAACAGGCTGGATTGTTGCAGGGCCTACTCTGCCTTACATCTTCCTGTCTAGGTCACTCCATCTGGGGATCTGACCTACTTAAACAGTGTAAGGACCCAATTTAAAATGCCCTTTGTCTACCTCGTTAGTGTCTTCGTCCATTGTCTTGGTTTTGGTCTCAGAGGTGTCTACCTTTGCTAACCCTAAGTTAGCCAGGGTAACCGCCAGCTTACCCAAAGCGGTTACCCACAACCTGAGCAACCCCACCACGACTAAGAGGGTCAGGGGGCATAGCTTGCTATTTGACGTTGGGTCGTACCACTATGCCAAGAACAGTGCAGCCATAACGTTTAACACCCAGCAGAGGCCACTGACAGCTGTCAGTGCCCAGACTCACACTTTTAGCTCTTCACTGGCAGGTGAAGCTGCCAACTCAGGTTTCTTTGGGATCAGGTTGCCTGTCTGCTGTTTTAGAGTGGCGGGAGGGTCGTTACATCCTGTAGCAAACACCCTCCGTTCCACTTTCTCTTCTATTAGCTGAAGAGCCACCATCTTGTGCTTAACATCTGCCTGACTAGTCAGGGCTTCTTGTGGGTCAGGCGGGGCTTCACCAGTGCCACCTGTGGAGTTCTCGCCCACTGGGGTAGGATCTCCTTGGCTCACTGGAACTTTGGCTAAAATTTGCACACCTATCCTACTCTTTCACCTTTTCCTCTTTTTTGGGGGCTTACTTGCACTAGCTGCAGGTTCAGCCCCCAGAATCCGTGGGTGAGGACTGGCACTGGACCACTACCTCTTTTTGGCTCAGACCAACCTCTGGGTGGTCTTTACCAAGGAGACAATCAAGGGGGAGGTCTTAACTGACTACCACCTTTCTCCATCTAAGGGACCCAGCTATTTCTAGGAGCACCAAAGGCCTAACAGTAACCTCCCATGTGACAGCCATTACTCTTTCAGTCTCACCTGGACATACTGGTTTGAGAGTACAAACCTGTCATGCACCACAGTGTGACTGGCACAGGTATCTCTCAGGGCAGTGGCTGGGATTCCATTCACCAGTAGGTGGTGGAAGTGTCTACTCCCCTCTGGAATCTCCATCTCACCTTTTGGACCCACTTTCCAGTTAAAGGCTAGGCGGACCTCCTTATCTGGGGAATCACCGTCCAAAGCTACACTGAGGGTGTAACACGCAGTGTTACACCCTCCTTCCGGGCAGGCTTTTGTTCTGGATCTCCTGAGAGGAAAGACTCTCACCCTAGGAAATCAAAACAGCTTTTTGGGTGGCAGGCTGGCAGAAACCATTCAGCAAAGACACCATTGACTGGTAGGTTTTCAAGGGGCAACTCTAAGGTGCACTCCGGGTGCATTTATTGGTTAATCCAACACAGACATCAGTGTGGCTTTACTAATATGAGATGTTTGATACCAAACATCCTATTTTCATTGTCCGGGGGTTCCCTTAAGAGTGGACAGGGGCTTGCTGAACAATCCCAAAGGGCTCCATCAGGCGGCAGTTTGGTTGAGCAGCCTTAGGCTTAACACAGAGGAGTGCAAGACATTTGCAAAATACACACAATGATTAATAAATGACAACACAACTCAAGAAGGAGATCCACACCAATTCATAAAAATACCAGCTACCTTTATGTATGATTTGGCATTAGAGAATTATCATTCAGGTCAGTATGTTTTTAAATAGAAATTCTTTTCACTTCAAAAAGTGCACACAGTACAGTTTCTGAGCTCTGCAATGTTATCCTATGGAAGGAAGAACACGTTCTGCAAACAGGTACAGTGCATCAACTTACAGGACCAATATTCAGGAGCTAAGGTGAGTGGTGGGCAAGGTTCAAGGTGGCACCAGCAGCACGGGGATGGCCGGGTGCAAGGTGCAAATCAGCATCAAGAGCCCAATGCATTTCAATCGGGATCGGTCAATGTAAAAAGTTCTCTTCTCCAAGGCCCAGGGGTGATGGATGCAGAGGTGTCCTTCGGCGTCTGGGTTTTCCGTACCGAAGCAGTCGCGGTCAAGGGGTCAGCATGCAGAGGCTGCAGGCTACATCAGAGAATCCAGGAGGGGTGAAACCACGATGGATTCAAGCTCTGGAGGGCTGGGGAACCTGGTTGGCACCACTGGGCCACTACAACCCTGGCCAAAGGTGACGGGTGCAGTAGTTGCTTGAGGTGTCAGGTTTTGGCGATTCCAGCGGCCTCAGCGTCTTCTCTTGTGGAGTTTCTTCAGAACAGGTTCGCTGTTCACGGGTGGTCTTGAGTCTTTTTCGAAGGCAGGCAGACCCCCTAAGTCTCTGGAGTCAACAACTGCAAGACGGGTCGACTTTGGTGCAGTTTTTGACGAGAGACACAGTCAGGCTGGCAGGGTTGGTACCAGGTCAGCTGCATCTTCTTTCCTCACTGCTTTTGCAGCTCTCCAGTGTCCTCTCACTTCTTAGGTCATCTGGATCCACTTCTGTAATGCCAGGGGTGCCCCTACATACTGAATTTATGAGTGTTAGGGGAGTGTAGGGTAGTAGCCAATGGGCTACTGACCCTTAGGGTCATAACCCTGTCCCATAATTCCTAAGTATGCCAACACAATGATGGATACTTCTGAAAAATCATGTCCAACTCAATGTAGTCCACCATAGAGGACGTACTAGCCTGGAGGTGGCACACCTACCCGATTAGCTAATTTTACTGCCTGTCCATTTTTCCAAGGGGTCTCTGGACGTGGGGGCGGGGCTTCCCTTCCTCTGAGGGGATCCAGATTTGCATTCCATAGGCAGCAGCATTGAAGCTCGTTGGCCCAAGGAGGTTGATCAGCAGGTCATCCTGTGGGTGGGGCTGTTACACACTCTTCCCGGACAGGCTTTTGTTCTGGATCTCCTGAGAGCAAAGACTCTCATCCCTAGGAGGTCCGAACAGCATCCTAGGTGGCAGGCTGGCAGAAACCAGTCAGCAAGGACCTCAGATGCTGGTTGGTTTTTAGGGGGCACCTCTAAGGTGCCCTCTGGGTGCATGTATTAGTAAACTCAACACTGGCATCCGAGTGGGTTTACCAATACGAGATGTTTGATACCAAACATCCTATTTTCAGTGAAGCCATCATGTAGCTGTGGAACTTGTTTTCACCAGTGTCCTGCACATGGTTTAAAATGGCTTCTCTGGTCACTTGTACTGGCATTAATAGGACTGACCAGCACAGAGGCATGTCTGCTCAGGCAGGTATTCCCTCATATGTGATATACAGTACCCTGCCTTAGGGGTGTCAGGCCTGCAGTAGGGGTGACTTAAAAATATTACATGCAGTATTATGGGACATGGCACACAGGGATGTGTGACATGTCGTGTTTTCACATTTGCCTGTACCAAGACATGCAGCCTGCAATGGCAGTCTTGAATGTGCTTGGCGAGGGGCCCCTTAGGGTGCTGCAATTTGTACTGCAGTGTTTAGGGGCCCTCTTTATTGCCCCAGGCTCTAAGTACCAGGGTACCATTTACTAGGGATTACAGAGGGTGCTAAAGGTTTTGCCATTTGAGGGCACAACCGTACAGTTTTTAGGGAAAGAACACAGGTACTGGGGACCTGGTTAGCAGGAGCCCAGTGCCCTTCAGTCAAAGTTGCATCAAATACGAGGCAAAAAGTGTGTGGGTTGGGTACTGCAACAAATACCCAGTTCCCTACATCCAATGGAACAATTGATCCAAGGGCCCTGAAATAGTTTGCAGCTAGTAATGTGACATGGGAGTGGACTGTAGCTGAATGAACCTCCTGCTTCTAGTTTGAAAATATGTCAAGAATCATTTCAGGGGAGAAATGATAGTTGTCAATCACTGTTTCCCTGAACATCCCAAATATGTTGATATTTTGCCCATAAACCCTCTCTCTTTTCTTCAAATAAATCTTCCTCAAAATGAAGGGCAAAGCTACAAACAAATCCACTGACAGAGTGAACCCAAAAAGGTTTTATGACATGTGGCTTCATTTCTTATGCGGCCAGCCTGCACGTGATTGGTTAATGTTGCAGTGAGTTTCTCCTGTAGATAAGTGGTAGAGTCCTGAGTCCTAACTCTTCCCACCCAGCCGGTTTGGTCCATGTTTTGGAAGTTTTGTTGTAATACGTTTTTAGAGAAATAGCTTAGTATAAAACATAAACTATTACTGCCAAAAACTTTATAAAAGACATGTACCTTTACTAAAATTTTAAAAGCCTTTTAATAATATTATCCAATTATTTTCCTGTTTTACCAGTGTCATTTTCTGCCTCGATTTCTATGAAAGTGTGTAGCAGTACCGGTGATTAACCACGTGTGGTGCTTGACTTACCTCAAGGTTTGGATGGAGTCCATTTGAGCCTGTTGTTCACTATTAGATCGGTCATAGAAATGGAAATGTATTCTGTAAACACCAAGGGGCATACTCATTTGTGGGTGTGCTTTTGTATTAGCATGTCCCTCTCTAAATCCCCTTTTAAATTTCCATAAACTGCAGCCATTTTGTAGCATTTCCTGTTTTTCAGGCAACCCCCTTGTCCGTCTCACATTTATTATAAAATGTGTATCTATGTACGCAGAGATCTTCATACAGAAAAGATAGGAGAAGCGGCGCTCTCTAGCCAGAGGTTTGAATTGCATGTTGTAATATGTGAGTAGTACGACGGGAGTACTTCTTTACACACTTGAAAGTGCAGTTTGTGAACAAGGCCCGGGAACCTTATTTTGAGAGTGACACTGCAGAGACCTCCTCATACAGCTTAATGAACCACCAGAGGTACCGACGGACAGAGCGGTGCCTCCTTTTCCTGAGCCGTGGCCAGGTGAGGTCTTTTCCTCGTGCAATACGGATGCTAACAGTAATTCGTCACTTGTAGATGACTTGCATATCCCTGAAAACAGGTGACTAGGTTGTATCTGTTCCAACCTTTTCTTATTTATATTTGTTTAACACTAATACAGTATCAATATCATTGTGGTCCTGAAGAAGGCCTAGGATGAATATATCCTTTTTTGCTGAAACATGTTGACCCCTATTTTCTATTCACAGACGGTCATTTGTTGAAAACTGTCATTGCACTGTTTTTAAGCCTGAGCTTTGGGAGATACTATTTAAAGGTTTTTTCACTCACTGTGCAATTTGAACTCACCATTTTTCACTGTTTTGCACTGCACTCATCACCCCTACACGAACTGATTGCTCACATCTGTAGGATCAACTATAGTGTGTTATATCGCTACCATCTGAACAGCATAAAAATATCTGTGAGCTCCCCTTTCCTTCTGAAAGGGTTGCAGCCATTAGTGACACTAGTGTGTTACTAGGAGGAGACCCAAATGATAAAGCATGTCACCAGTGGTGAGTGATGGGAATCTGTCCTTTTTAAGGATATTTCTTTGTAGCCTGTAAAGAGGTGTGTAGGTTAGTGGTTATGGTTTCTAGGGTCCCCTGTGGCTCAAACACATAGAAATTTAGTATGTCTTTATAAGAGCACAAGTCGTAAAAAAAGAAGTGGGGGGACGCTGTCACCGGAAGTGACGTCACAACAGGAAGTGACATCACGAAAGGTGCCGATCTCCTCATCCCAGAGAGGCCAAAGAGGGAAGTCCAGCTGTTTGGCAAGGGAAATGGCGTCCCCCCGGTAAAATAAGTGGGGTGAAGCCGTCCACCCGCGTGGTACCCTGACTCGAGCCCTGGTCTTTATGAATAGACCCGTGGATATTGTGGTTTGTATCATTCTCCAGGAGCGCCCGGTGATTTCCTTCCTTCGACTAGAACCTGCAGTTGTGTTTTTGCTGCTGTATGAAGTGTGTGAGGGGGCGCTGGGTACCCGCCTATGTAAGGCCCCTTTGAAATGTCTTACAGCTGCTGTGCACTGTGTGTGAGGGACAGGAAGTGTTACCGAGGCTGGTATTGCTACAGTGCGGGTGCTTGAGAGGTAGAAGGTGCTGTTGTACAGTGTGTGTGTGGTGGAACGTGTTGCTGCTGTGCAGTGTGAGAGAGTGGGCGGAAGGTGTTTCTGTTGCTGTGCAGTGTGTGAGGGGAGGTAGGTGTTCTTGTTGATGTAAAGTGTGTGAGGGGAGGTAGGTGTTCCTGTTGCTGTGCAGTGTGTGAGGGGGGTAGGTGTTCCTGTTGCTGTGCAGTGTGTGAGGGGAGGTAGGTGTACTTGCTGATATGCAGTGTGTGAGGGGAGGTAGGTGTTCCTGTTGCTGTGCAGTGTGTGAGGGGAGGTAGGTGTTCTTGCTGATGTGCAGTGTGTGAGGGGAGGTAGGTTTTCCTGTTGCTGTGCAGTGTGTGAGGGGAGGTAGGTGTTCATGTTGCTGTGCAGTGTGTGAGGTGAGGTAGGTGTTCTTGCTGATGTGCAGTGTGTGAGGGGTGGTAGGTGTTCCTGTGCAGTGTGTGAGGTGAGGTAGGTGTTCTTGCTGATGTGCAGTGTGTGAGGGGTGGTAGGTGTTCCTGTGCAGTGTGTGAGGGGAGGTAGGTGTTCTTGCTGATGTGCAGTGTGTGAGCGGTGGTAGGAAGGTGTTCTTGCTGCTGTGCAGTGTGTGAGGGGAGGTAGGTGTTTGTGCGGATGTATGACGTTACTACGCAATCAAAATGATCGCGGTTCATCACAACGCAGCTTTTACAACGCAAGTCGTTACCACGACTTGCGCTGTAGGGTGCTGGACTTAGAAATAGTATGATTTACTATTCCAACTCCAGCCTACGTACAGTAGGGAAGGTGTTTAAATAGTAAGTTACACTATTCCTTAGTCTAGAGCGCCCTCCAGTGCAAGTCGTGGTAACGACTTGCGTTGTAAAATCTGCATTGTGAAGGTATTGCGGTGTTTTGACTGCGTAGTAAACAGGGCCGGACTGGCCATAGCGGGCACCGGGCAATCCCCCGGTGCGCCGCACGGGTGGGGGCCGGTTTTGGGCCGCTGGGGGCCGAGCACCGAGTGAGGGGGGGGGGGCGGCCGAGCACTTTGCCAGGGCCGGTTGTTGTTCCCAGTCCGGCCCTGGTAGTAAAGGTTGTTTCCCGTTCGTGCTGATGTGCAGTGTGTGAGGGGAGGTAGGTGTTCTTGCTGCTGTGCAGTGTGTGTGAGGGGTGGTAGGTGTTCTTGCTGCTGTGCAGTGTGTGTGAGGGGAGGTAGGTGTTCTTGCTGCTGTGCAGTGTGTGTGAGGGGTGGTAGGTGTTCTTGCTGCTGTGCAGTGTGTGTGAGGGGTGGTAGGTGTTCTTGCTGCTGTGCAGTGTGTGTGAGGGGTGGTAGGTGTTCTTGCTGCTGTGCAGTGTGTGTGAGGGGTGGTAGGTGTTCTTGCTGCTGTGCAGTGTGTGTGAGGGGAGGTAGGTGTTCTTGCTGCTGTGCAGTGTGTGTGAGGGGTGGTAGGTGTTCTTGCTGCTGTGCAGTGTGTGTGAGGGGTGGTAGGTGTTCTTGCTGCTGTGCAGTGTGTGAGGGGTGGTAGGTGTTCTTGCTGCTGTGCAGTGTGTGTGAGGGGAGGTAGGTGTTCTTGCTGCTGTGCAGTGTGTGTGAGGGGTGGTAGGTGTTCTTGCTGCTGTGCAGTGTGTGTGAGGGGAGGTAGGTGTTCTTGCTGCTGTGCAGTGTGTGTGAGGGGAGGTAGGTGTTCTTGCTGCTGTGCAGTGTGTGTGAGGGGAGGTAGGTGTTCTTGCTGCTGTGCAGTGTGTGTGAGGGGTGGTAGGTGTTCTTGCTGCTGTGCAGTGTGTGTGAGGGGTGGTAGGTGTTCTTGCTGCTGTGCAGTGTGTGAGGGGTGGTAGGTGTTCTTGCTGCTGTGCAGTGTGTGTGAGGGGAGGTAGGTGTTCTTGCTGCTGTGCAGTGTGTGTGAGGGGTGGTAGGTGTTCTTGCTGCTGTGCAGTGTGTGTGAGGGGTGGTAGGTGTTCTTGCTGCTGTGCAGTGTGTGTGAGGGGAGGTAGGTGTTCTTGCTGCTGTGCAGTGTGTGTGAGGGGAGGTAGGTGTTCTTGCTGCTGTGCAGTGTGTGTGAGGGGTGGTAGGTGTTCTTGCTGCTGTGCAGTGTGTGTGAGGGGTGGTAGGTGTTCTTGCTGCTGTGCAGTGTGTGTGAGGGGTGGTAGGTGTTCTTGCTGCTGTGCAGTGTGTGTGAGGGGAGGTAGGTGTTCTTGCTGCTGTGCAGTGTGTGTGAGGGGTGGTAGGTGTTCTTGCTGCTGTGCAGTGTGTGTGAGGGGTGGTAGGTGTTCTTGCTGCTGTGCAGTGTGTGTGAGGGGTGGTAGGTGTTCTTGCTGCTGTGCAGTGTGTGTGAGGGGTGGTAGGTGTTCTTGCTGCTGTGCAGTGTGTGTGAGGGGAGGTAGGTGTTCTTGCTGCTGTGCAGTGTGTGTGAGGGGTGGTAGGTGTTCTTGCTGCTGTGCAGTGTGTGTGAGGGGTGGTAGGTGTTCTTGCTGCTGTGCAGTGTGTGTGAGGGGTGGTAGGTGTTCTTGCTGCTGTGCAGTGTGTGTGAGGGGTGGTAGGTGTAATTGCTGTTCTGCAGTGTCAGAAAGTTTGAGGGGTAGAAGTTGCTGTTGCTGCTGTGCAGTGTGTGTGTGTGTGTTTCTGACGTTGAAATGTGTTGTTGCTGTGCAGAATGTATGTGTGTGAGGGACGGAAGGCGTTGCTGGTGTGCAGTGTGTGAGAGTGGGCGAAGCTACACTTACTATTGAGCAGTGTGTGTGTGTGTGTGTGTGTGTGTGAGAGAGCAGGGTGGAAGCTGTTTTTGCTGCTGTGGTGTGTGTGTGTGTGTCTGAGTGCTATTGTTTCTTGCGGTGCAGTGTGTGTACGGGGTGTGTAGTGTCTGTGAGGGAGCGAGGTGTACTTTTACTGTTGTGAGGGGGCTCTGTCTGCCCCCCAGCCCCCTGCCGGAGGGTGGGCCCTCTCTGCCCCGTGTGTCAGGGTCCCTGGTGGTCCCTCTCACCCCCCCGGGCTCTGTGTGAGGGTGTCTCTCCTGCAGTGCCTGTGAGGGGGCAGTGAGGCGCTCCCGCCATCAGATGACGCTGCAGCCAGCACTGCCCCCACCCTCCGGCTGACAGTCTAGACGCCCGGCCCGGGGCCATCCATCACCCCCCGCCTGTCACTGCAGCCACGCGCCGTGGCCGGCTGCACACGATTTCGTGTCTTGTAATATATATATATTTTAATGCTTATCTTCTTTCTAGCACTAGCTGCAGCGACCATCGCCCCCCCCCCACCCCGGGACAGTCTCGGGGTGACAGGCAGGCGGGGGGGTGGGGGCATGCTGGCGACCTGGGAACATGAAACCAGCTCTCGGGGGCACCTGGTCATGTGCACATGTAAGGCGGCCCAGCTATCACCCAGAGGCTCTTTATTAGGGTGATGACGTGAGCCCCTACCTACAGATGCGGAATGAATGTAGAACTACAAGTCCCACAATGCAACATTCTCTTGTTTAAATAGATATGGTGACGCAGGAAAGGGGTAACTTGGCAGCTACGAAGCTCAGAGGTGTCACGCAGACCTGCCCCCGACAAGCTCCCCAGAGCTGAGAATTAAGGGGATATCCATGGGCAATCACAGCCCAGTTCGGGTTTATTCTGTGGGCGTGGCTGATATGCTTCAGGTTGTAGCTCCTTGAAAGATAGAACGCTAATCTGTGCGCTATGCAGAATTAAAAAAAGAAAACACCTTCTGAGGCAGAGCTTGACTCCAGTTTATTAACCCCTCAAAAGAGTTCCATCCTGAACTTTCCGTTTCAACATTGTGTTCAGGTGTTCATGGCCATTTAGTTACCTAACACCCAAGCAAAACTACACCTCCCAGAATGCACTTGGTTGTTAAATGACAGCCCACTACTGGAAATGAAGATACCTGGTTACATAAGGTCATTGGGTAAAAAAAATGCTCAAACCTGTAGAGACGCTCTAGATGTTGCACGGCACGTCGGCGGACGTGACGTGCAGGCGGCCAGGATTGGCTGCTGGTGTTGGGGGAGTGGTTGAGCGCGAGAGCGCGAAAGGATAGCGGGAAGAGCGGGCGCTGGAGCGACAGGCTCGGCGCTCTTTGGGATTATCAGAATTATAACTAATAAATAATTGTTACTACAGTAAGGGCTCAGAGTCATCATTGGAGTCTGCCTACATCATTACAGTGGCGACGAGGGTGGGATTGAAGACCCCCCAGCAAGGCAGAACCGCAGACTCAGCCCTAAGCGACAAGCAAGCACCAGAAGCTTCAGAACCACCCCACAAGGTACAGAGGAGCGAGACTACCTGGTGCAGGAGAACAGGTACCCCAAAGAGCGCGGCAGAGCCCGGCACACAGGAGGGTGTGGCGCAGAGGAAGGAAAAAGGAGGAAAAAACCCAGGAACCCTAGAAGCAAGGCAGGAGGAGAGCGCCAGCCCACCCAGCGAGCAACAGACCAGTGAGCACGCGCTGGAGGGTTCAGAAGGAGCCGAGGGGGCTGACAAGGACAGTCCCCGAACCCCAGCAAGTGGAGAAGAACAAGACGACGCACCAGGGAGTCCCCGTGGCCAAGTAAGATCGCTACCTGCAGTGAAGAGCGAGAAAATGAGCGCGCAAGCAGGCTACGCGATGGCTCCGGTACAGTTCTTACCGCGCCCGGGAGAACCCCTCATGAAATGGGAGGACTGGAGGGAATACATCGAAAATTTCATAGGTGTACTCGAAGATGAGAATGAGGAGGCATTCAAACCCCAGAGGAAGAAACGTATTTTACTATTGAACTTAGGCCCAGAAGGACTCCGGATTTACAAGAGCTTAGTCCCGAAACAGAGAACATCCACAGACGACGATGTATACGCACAGGCGCTCGAAGACCTCAACGAACACTTCAGACCGGCGATGTGCGTGTCGGTGGATAGGTTTAATTTCCAACAGAGGAAGCAGAAACAAGGAGAAACAGTGGAGGAGTATGTGGCGGCACTGAAACGACTGGCAGCCACGTGCAGGTACGCCAACTGGGAAGAGGAATTTATCAAGGACCAGGTGGTGATGCATACCACGTGCTCGAATGTGCAAGACAAGCTGTGGGCTAGTGGAGACACCACACTGAAGGAGGTATTGGTCATCGTGAAGAGAGCGGAATTAGCACGGCGATGCGCTGAAGTGACAAAAAAGGATATGGCGTCCAGCACGATGGTGAACAAGGTGGATGAAGAGGGGACTAGCAGAGAATACCGAAACAGAAAACCAACGGAAAGAGGGCCCAGCAAGTGGCAAAACAGCACGAACACGTCGAGTAAACAAGCGGGAAGCAACAGGAAGTCATGCTACAGGTGTGGAAGCTGGTCGCACGAGGCGCACGATCGGAAGTGCCCTGCGTTTCGCGCCAAATGTGCGTTCTGTGGAATAATCGGCCACTACGAGAAGGTTTGCAGGAGGAAGGCCTCCAAGAGCATGGTGAGATGCGTGGATCAAAGCGATGACCATCCGGACGGCGATTCGGAGCCAGAAGAAGTCACGGTGATCTACATTGAGGATCAGGTACTAAGCACGGAGGGAAAAGTTCTAGACAGAGAAGGTAGACGTACGATGAAACCGGTGTTGGAGATGGCTATAGGCGGCGTCATGATCAATGTGGTGGCAGATACAGGGTCTCCCTTCACCATCATCCAGAGAGCAGTGTGGGAGGAGAAATTTGTGCCACGGCTCGGGCCGGAGCTTGAAAAGCTAGACATCCGCCCGGTTACGTACAACGGAGATCGGATCCCCATGGCAGGATTCAGACCCTTGACCTTCGAATTTCGAGGCCGATCAGCACACTGTAAACTCTATGTGTCGGAGAGGGGCCCGTCAGTCTTGGGTTGGCTGGATCAGGGCGACCTAGGAATCAAGCTGGATCCGGGTGGCAAGGAGCAAATTCTCCTGACGGACCAGGTGGCCGGGCCAAGTCTGGACAAATGGAAAACCGAATATCCAAAGGTATTTGGGGGCACTGTGGGGAAGCTGGAAAAATTCGCCCACAAGATCATCCTGAAGGAGAACGCTGTCCCGGTGGCCCACAAGGCCAGGAATGTCCCGTTGGCTGTGAGAGACGCTGTGAGAGCAGAACTACAAGACCTGGAAAACAAGGGCATCATAGAACCCATCACGTGCGCCGAGTGGCTGGCGCCCCTGGTAGTGGTCAAGAAACCCAACGGTAGGGTCCGGTTGTGCGTTGACCTGAGGGAACTAAATAAAAACATTGTGGTGGAAAGATTCCCCTTGCCCAGGATAGAGGAGATGCTAGCCAGCACCAGGGGGATTAAGTGGTACTCAACAATAGACTTGACCTCTGCATAGCATCAGATTGCTCTGCATCCGGACAGCCGCAAATTAACATCTTTCATCACTCCGTTTGGGTGCTATCAATTTCGCAGGATGCCATTCGGTTTAGCTTCTGCGGCGGCGGTGTTCCAGAGGATGATGCACCAATTATTCAAGGACATCAAGGAAGTCCAATACTTCCAAGATGACATCCTGGTGATGGGCAGAGACATACCAGACCACGACAGGAAGTTGGCAGTAGTCTTGAAGATCCTAGAAGGAAAAGGACTCACGGCTGAATGGTCCAAATGCAAGATAGGGATGGACTCAGTAACCTACCTGGGGCATGAGATAGGGGCGCAAGGCGTGACCCCCAAGGCCGACAATGTCAGGGCGATTTGCGAAGCACCACCCCCCTCCACCAAGGAAGAGGTCAGGTCATTCCTGGGGATGGCAGAGTATTATGGGAAATTTGTACAGCACTTTGCCTCTAAGACTCATCATATGAGACAACTAACGAAAGAGAACACTGAATTCAAGTGGTCGGAGGACACACAAAGGGAATTCGAGATTATCAAAAAGGAAGTGGCAGGGGCCATACCCCTTCAAGGGTTCGACCCTCAAGGCAACACCGTTCTCACAACGGACGCCAGCGACAAGGGACTGGGTGCAGTCCTCATGCAAGACCGAGGGCGAGGTCAGCTGGAGACGATCTGCTTCGCCTCGCGCACACTGAGTGAGACAGAAAGGAAGTACAGTGTGATAGAAAAGGAGATGCTGGCGGTGGTGTGGGCCACCACGCGCTTCCGACAATTCCTGTGGGGCACCAGATTTCAACTACGGACCGACCACAAACCACTACTGAGAGTGCTGACATCGAGTGGCCACGCAGAGGCGACACCCCGGATATCGAAGATGTCGCTAAAGCTCTTAGAGTTTAGGTATGATGTGGAACACATACCAGGCAGCAAGAACAAGGTAGCAGACTACCTGAGCCGAGCGGCGGCTATGGAACCCAGTGAAGAGGACAAAGCATGCACGGAAGAATGGGTGGCACTGATGGAGGATCATGAAAGTGTTATCAGCCTCCAGGAATGGACACAAGCGTATGCAGAGGACCTGACGTTGGAAGAGGTGAAAACTTACATCACCCATGGATGGCCGGATAAGAGACGGGTTCGGAAGGAACTCAACCCCTATTTTGAGGTAAGGGAGGAACTCTCCCTGGACAATCAAGGAACATTTGTATATAGAGGAGAGAAAGTTGTCCCTCCAACGAACATCATACCCCGACTGCTGGACATGCTGCACGAAGGGCACCTGGGCATAGGGAAACTCAAACTGAGGTCCAAGCAGAACTATTGGTGGCCGGGAATGGACATAAGAGCGGAACGACATGTGAGAGAGTGCGTGAGGTGCCAGGGCGCAGACAAGACACTCAAACCCCTGCGCCCTGCATTGGGTGCATTCGAAACTCCAAAGAACCCCTGGGAAGAGTTGTCTGTCGACATCTTAGGCCCCGTCTTAGACACCCAAGGGGTCCAGAAGTACGTGTGTGTCCTTGTGGACAGGTTCTCGAAATGGCCAGAGATCAAGATCAAGGAAACCATGGACACGGACACCATAGTGAAGTTCCTGGCAGACACTTTTGTGAGGGAAGGCATACCCAAGTCTATCCTCAGCGATAATGGACCCCAGTTCCGATCGGAAAAGTGGGACAACTTCCTAGGAAGGAACGGCATCCAAGCGAAGCACACATCAATATACCACCCCGCGGGAAACGGCCAAGTCGAACGCTTCAACAGGGTGGTGATGGGGTCGATCCAAGCAGCCATCTCAGACCACAAAGACTGGGAGAAGGACATATGGCACATGTTGTGGGCGTACAGGATCACTCCCACAAGTACGGGATACAGCCCCTTCCAGCTGCTGCGCGGCCGAGAACCGTTCACTCAGGACAACCGGGTGTGGAAGGAAAAGACAGTAGTAAGTGAATGGTCCCCTGCTGTGGTGCGGGCTAACATTGAGAAGGCCAAGGCAGTATACACCAGACATTATAATGCCCGGAGGAACGTGCGAGACACAGAACTCAAAGAAGGAGAATGGGTTAGAGTCAAGCTGCCCACTCTACAAAGAAAAGGAGAGAGCAAATACAGCAAGCCCCTGCAGGTGAAGGAAATTAAGGGAAGAGCGGCCAGGCTGAGTGACGGAAACATATGGTCACAAGACCGCATGGCCAGATGTAATAAGATCCTAGTGTGGGACTGTGAAAGGGCAGGCGGAGAATCAGAAGAATGCGAGAGTGAGAAGCGAGAACATCAGGAGAACGGGATCACATTGAATGAAGGAGAGCAAGGTCAAGGAGAAGCAAGGGACAGAGAGCAGGAGATAAGAGTTGAGGAGAATGGCGATAACAGAGTCAGACAAGGTGAAGAAGAGAACAACACCACCCCTGCGAGACGAACACGGAGTGGTAGAGCTGTGGTGAGGCCAACGAGATTCAGAGACTATGATTTGAGCGACGGACTGTAAGTTGAAATGTTTGTGCGAAAAAGGGGAGATATGTAGAGACGCTCTAGATGTTGCACGGCACGTCGGCGGACGTGACGTGCAGGCGGCCAGGATTGGCTGCTGGTGTTGGGGGCGTGGTTGAGCGCGAGAGCGCGAAAGGATAGCGGGAAGAGCGGGCGCTGGAGCGACAGGCTCGGCGCTCTTTGGGATTATCAGAATTATAACTAATAAATAATTGTTACTACAGTAAGGGCTCAGAGTCATCATTGGAGTCTGCCTACATCATTACAAAACCCACTGCCATGTGCAAGGCGCCAGGGGTGTCCCTACAGATCGTGCAAATACACCCTCCCCCCTGCGTTCCAGACAGAGGGCAGGAAAGCAACTACTGCGCAGGCGCACACCGCTGTTTGCTGTCACGGTCGAGGCACGGGGGCTCCGGTGTGTTTACATCACTTGGTAAGATTTTTAAAGATGTTTTAAATCAATTTATGTTTGAAGAGGATGTGGTCTGGGAGAAAAATTACCTACTTTGGAACCTAAATTTTAATGAACTGAAAATGGTTTGACTTGAAAAATCACCTGATTTTCCTTTGCTTAAAAAGTATCACATGTAATAAACTGAAAAATATGAAATGTAATTATGTAGTTAAAAAAATGTAATTGGCAACAGTTGTGCTGGTAGAACCACTTTAAACAAGAAGTGGCAAAGCCAAGAGGTCTGGCCTTGGCAAGTGTACACGATTGTATTTTTTTCAATTTTTTTTGCAAACATATACAGTGTTCAATAAATAATAAAAACATTGGAAACGTAAAAAGTAGTCCCGATTCAAACACACCCGCCCTAGCACTGAAGTGCACTTTTTCCAAGAGTCTGTGGAGGTGACGAGAAACAGTGCATTGCAATCATATATTTTCTCAACCGGAGACAAACATCTCTCAGAAATGTTTAATAACCATGGACACGTTCTGCCCTGTTTGGGACTCGTCATGGTATGTGACCTACTTTCAGCCACGTCACGCTCTTGAGGTGACTGGTTAGAAAATTACTCCAATGTATGGGGGAATGCTGAGTGCAAAAGTGGGAACATATCTGACTGTAGGGGCAGAGTTAACGGCACCCATCTGCAAATGTTACCTACGTTGTCATGCAGTAGTGTCAGCTGTGAGGTGGCCAGTAACGCGGTGCATGTCGGTCTTGTAGTTTTAGTTCTCCCACCCTGAATGAAGGACTACAGGTACCAGGCTGCAAAGGGTGTAGGTAGCTGTAATGGAAGAATTGAAGAGTTCTAATGAAAGTATTGTATTGTATTGTAATTGCATTTATATAGCGCTTACTATCCCTGACGAGGCGTCGAAGCGCTTTTTCGGCGAGTAGCACGCTACTCCGGGACCCATAGAGGATTAGTGTTGAATTAGTTAGTGAAACATGCAAGTACATTTTAAGTGGTGGATAGGTTAGTCAGTTATTTGAATTTGGAAGGATAGCAGAAGGATAGAGGAGGACAAAGGTTTGTATTTATTTATCGCTCGCTTGTTGACGCACGCTATTCAGGAAGCCCATAAAGGATTAGTGGTGAATTAATATGGTTAAATATGAAGTAATTTCAGTGGTGGATATTAGTCAGTTATTTGGAGTGAGTCGGATAGCGGAGGGATCAAAGGGGAAGAAAGGTTTTCATTCATATAGCACTTGTTACCCCTGATGGGCGTTGAAGCGCTTTTCTGGCGAGCAGCACGCCACTCCGGAACCCATAAAGGATTAGTGTTGAAAATTAGTATAGTATAAATATGAAGTAATTTGAGTAGTAGATATGTTATGTTATTCAGTTATTTGGGCAGTATATTAGTATAGTTGAATATGGAATATGGAATTTGAGAAGTGAACATGTTAGTCTGTTAATTTTGATAGAAAAAGGATAGTGTAGGGATAAGAGTGAAGGACTTTTTTTTTTTTTTGTTAGCGGGTGGTTTGAAGCGAGTTTGTGACACTATGCGCTTGTGCAAGGACACAGTAATTACCAAACATACCTACAACACAATCTGAATTTGGGGCATTTTTCTCTCGTTCCTTGCCTGGTGTTTGTAATTTGTTTTTATTGTCATTTCTGTAGCTCGTAATTTTTTTATTATGTTTGTTTACATTTCATATAAGTTGGCATGCAGGAAACATAGGGGCGGGAGAAACCATCTAAGGTTGTCTTGGCTCACCTTAGGTCCACAGCACACAGGAGCAGCCAATCACTGGCGTAAATGAAGGGGGGGGGGGGGGCTCGTGAGACCTCTGCAGACTCTCTCCCTGCCTGCCCAAACCAAGCAATAACTAACATCTGGTCAGAGAATCAGCTGCTTTCCCGCAATTTGACATTAATGGAGAACCACCGCCACCGTGTGGCCAAGTTACATATTACAAGACACTTCTGCTTTAAAACTTGTTTCCATGGACATTTCTGTAAAAATAATGTTTTCAGAAGATTTAAAGTTAAAAACGGCGGCGAGCTTTTATCTTTTACATATTATGCCTCACTCAATGATATGAAGTATTTTCTCTTATAGAAAAAAATGAATAATAGAACTTTCTAGCTACCTTATTCTTATGTAGTAAAGTTTAGTAGCTGGGACTGTGTGTTCCTTTTCTGTTAAAAATGGATTTAAAGTATTCATTAATTTGCTTGATTTGGGTCTTGTTGTCAACTTATAACAGCTGAAATGTGACTTACCACTGCTCGCATCAAAAACCGAAGTGATGGGTGGAATGTTTGAATGAATCTCAGCCAATTGGGGTTCGCTCAGGGCCGCTGCACGGCAAAGGGCCTGCTACAGCGCGACATTCCATGTAGCAGTATTTTTAATAACTTTTGATCAGTTTGAGCTACAAATAGTTTTTGTGTTGAAACCTGCTTTTGGATTGTGTTGAAAGTGCTGCAAACCCATAACAAAACATGTATAGAGGAATTAAATAAAGGGCGATGTAGGACGGTGTTACTTTTTGCTTAAAGAGGTCTGTGTTTACAAAGTTTATTGTCTCACACTTGGAAGGTTTCAGTGGCTGGTGCTTGCATCAAGGATTGAAGTTCAAGGGTGACCTTGGCAGAAGTGCTGATTAATGCTCTGAGAGCAGCACTTTATTTATTTATTTTATTTTTATTTTAAAGGTTTTATATAGCGCTGGCTAGACCCAGAGGTATCAGAGCGCTTTACAGGAGTGCAAGGAGGTACAATATTTGATATATTTGGTCAGAAACATTGCCATACAAACCAATATAACCGGAAAAGCAGATGAATACAAGTGGTATTTACAAGAGTACAATGATAAGCTCATGTGGGTAGCGTGTGATTAGATTAGGGTGGGTGTGAGGGAGTGAAAAAGAGAAGGAAAAGGAGGGAGATACAAAGACTGGGAGGTTAGAGGAATAGGGTCGTGGGAGATCAGAGGGAGGCCTCGCTAGAGTCTAGATGTCATACTTGAAGGTTGGGGCAGGGAGGGTAGTATGGGGAGGGGGAGTAGTAGCGTGAGGGAGGGGAGAAAGAAGGGGGAGAGGGGAGAGGAGAGAGTTGGAGGGCAAAAGAGGGTAGCCCGATGAGGCGAAGAGCGGGAGACGGTGTCTGAGGTAGGTATTATTGACCCCAATATTTGTTGAGGAGGTACAATATGAGGTCTCTTTTGAAGTTGATGTAGGAAGGGTTACAGCGTAGGTCTTTAGGCAGGGAGTTCCAGATGGAAGGAGCGTTTCCAGAGAAGGATCGAGCCTGTGTGCTTTTCTTTTTTAGCAGAGGGGGAATAAGTATGAGGGCGTTGGTACTCCTTGCCGGTCGGGTGCAGCCTGCTTTGTGTAGTTTGTCTGAGAGGTAACGTGGAGAGTTTTGGTGAAGTGCTTTATGCGTGATACATGCAATCTTGTAGGTGGATCTGTCTTCGATGGGAAGCCACTTGAGTGTTTTAAGCGCGGGGGAGTTGTGGTCGAACCGATTGTAGTCAAAGATAAGTCTCGCAGCTAGGTTGAGCACAGATTTGAGAGGTGCAAGATGGACTTTAGGTGTTCCAGCGAGAATAGCGTTACCATAGTCTATTCTAGACAGTACTAGCGATTAGACAACAGTTTTAAAGTCATCGGCCGGGATGAAGGGTTTAATTTTTTTGAGATCGTGGAGAGTGAAGAGCGCTCCTTTGGCCGTGGTTTTTATGTGGGCGGAAAGAGTAAGGTTATAATCAATGGTAAAGACATTTTTTACCAGCACTGAAATAAAGAAGTACATTGTGGCTTGTAGTTCCGTGCCCCAAGGCCTACTATTTTGGGAATTCATAAACCCATTTCTTGTATCAGGTCCTTGTTCCCTCTTGCTTTGGTTAGACATCAGTCTGACTGCAGCATTATGAACTCTTACAGGCAGTTAATTATACAGGCTGAAAGCCCTGAATACAGACTTTTACACCCACAGCCAAGCAGCTTCAAATACCTGACAAGACAGGCATTCCACCCCAAGCCGGAAGTTCTCATAGTCCTAATTCTAAATTAGCCATGTCCTCTTAACCTTTGGACATGTCATTTCAAGAGTGCACTTACAGCTCAGTAGCAGGGACACAGCCCACAGAGCTATCTAACACCATGTATTCTGCTATGTATTTACAAGCAGGATCTGGACTCTTGGAAGAAGGCACTCTCACCACAAATTTGCCTACAGCAAGACACAGATAAGGCACCTTTTTAATTAATTATTTTATCTTTTTTTCAATAGAACGAAGCACACCCTAACCGGGCACTGGGTCTTTGTACGATTTATACATAACATCACAAAAAAAACACACAGATATGAAAATACAGTAATAATAATAATAATAATGGAATGTTAATATGTGAAGAGAAATCTGAAACATTTGTAAATAACAAGAAACGGTCAGACGATTAAGACTCTCCTTCAATCAACCATCGTTAATCAGTTTAACCCCTTCTATGCTGATGACGGCCGGGAGCCGTCATGGTACACAGTGCTCGTGTGCTAATGATGGCTCCCGGCCGTCATGACCGCACCCGCGATCGGAATGTGCCGCACAGGCGCAGAATCGTGGCCGCGCCCAAGGGGTTAAACTTGAAGTGCAAGAGGGCGGGAGCATCTGGAATAGGGAATAACTTTCGGTCTGTGTCTTAGAACAGGTATGTCCCTGATGTATAAGAAATCTGGGTATTTTCTGAAGGCTGGCAGCTCTGGAAGGCAGACGCACAAGTGACTGCCATAGAGATAGATTGGTGGTCCCAGGATTAACCAGCTTCACCAGGGTTGAATCTGGGTTCACAAACCAGTCCTTCTTTCATGATTTGCACAGTAACCACTAAACCCTAACTCATCGTAGGGGGCTGTGTTAATTCAGTGAGAATTCAAACTTGTGACCTGCAAGTTACCTCTGCAGCAGGCGCTGAACCCACTAAGGTAACAGTACATCGCAATATGGACTATGGGCCTTGGTCCAGCCAGTGGATATATTTGCGGCACCAGGACAGGACTGGTCCGGATTGGAGGGGCTTGTTCTGCATTTTTCTGACTTAACCACCCAGCATTTAGTTTCTCAGGCTCCCTGACAGCCTTGTTACCTTCAGACACAGTCCTAAGCCAGTAGGCATCAGAGGCTCTCACATTTTACTTCCTTAATAACAAATTGCAGATGATAATGACACATGGACTTTCAACTTCCACTGACTCCTGATTTTATCAATGTTCCATACCAATGGTATCTGATTTTGTCAATGTTCCACTTCCAATGGTCCCTGATTTGATCAATTTTCCATACCAATGGTATCTGATTTTATCAAAATTCAGCTTCCACCGAACCCTGTTTTTATCAATGTTCCATACCAATGGTACCTAATTTTATCAATTCTCCTCACCCACGGTACCTGATTTATCAATGATCCACTTCCAGCGGTCTTAGATCAACTTCACAGAACCTTTGTTTTTATCAATGTTCCATACCAGTGGTACCTGATTTTATCAATGTTCAATACCAGTGGTACCTGATTTATCAATGTTCCAGACCAGTGGTACCTGATTTTATCAATGTTCCAGACCAGTTGTACCTGATTTCATCAATGTTCCATACCAATGGTACCTCATTTTTTCAATGTTCCACTTCCAATGGTACCTGATTTTATCAATGTTCCATACCAATGGTACCTGATTTTATCAATGTTCCATACCAGTTGTACCTGATTTTATCAATGTTCCATACCAATGGTACCTGATTTTATCAATGTTCCATACCAATGGTACCTGATTTTATCAATGTTCCATACCAATGGTACCTGATTTTATCAATGTTCCATACCAATGGTACCCGATTTTATCAATCTTCCATACCAATGGTACCCGATTTTATCAATCTTCCATACCAGTGGTACCTGATTTTATCAATGTTCCACTTCCAATGGTACCTGATTTTGTCAATGTTCCATACCAGTGGTACCTGATTTTATCAATGTTCCATACCAATGGTACCTGATTTTGTCAATGTTCCATACCAGTGGTACCTGATTTTATCAATGTTCCATACCAATGGTACCTGATTTTATCAATGTTCCACTTCCAATGGTACCTGATTTTGTCAATGTTCCATACCAGTGGTACCTGATTTTATCAATGTTCCATACCAATGGTACCTGATTTTTTCAATGTTCCATACCAGTGGTACCTGATTTTATTAATCTTCCATACCAATGGTACCTGATTTTATCAATGTTCCATACCAGTGGTACCTGATTTTATCAATGTTCCACTTCCTTTGGCCGCTGATTTTATTAACATTCCACACCACTGGTGCTTTGCATGCTCAATACTCCTGTTCAGGGCTGCTTTCAAACCTTAGTGCAGCAGCGATGCAAGAAAACAAAAACAAAGAAAGGACCAACATGGGTTCATTTAAATAAAAGCAAAGTGTGCATTAGCCTTTAAGACCAGGCACTGTATGTGAATTAAGTCCTTTTATTGCTGCTGCTGTAGGCACTTATAGACTGGCCTGCACAGAGAATTTGGAATGGACCAGTGCCGCTAAAAGGCTGGTGGGCTGGAGGGGAGTCAGTCACATAGCAAGATGATATGAGGGAGGAAAGTGAGTGAAATAGGAAGAAAGAGGGTATTAGGTGAGAGTTGGGCAGGCATGGGGATTCAATGGATAAAATACAGTAAACGTCTGGCTTTATATAGCACTTAATGTACGAATAGAGGAACTGGGGTAAAAGGAGTCAGTGATGTGCTGTAAATCACACAGTGCGGCAGTGGGTTTAGGACTATGGCCGCAGATTCTTTGTATTAAGGTCCATAAGAACAGCTCTCCGATTGGCTTCCTACTGTTGCTCTTTGTGGCAGCACCACCTTGAGTTCCTGATTTGACAATTCAAGATGGCACAACTGGAAACCAGATGAAATGTCCAATAAAAATAGTGCTGACCAGAACCTCCATACTTCTCTATTTATATACATATGTACAATGCTCTGGCCCATTCCACGGTGCCCTCGTAACCACCAGCTTGGACAGTCGGTGCCCGCTATCTCTGCCAATCATTTTCTAGGGCCTGCGGACGTCTGGCCCGTGGGCCGACCCGCTCTTCGGTCAGCGGCCGCGGCATCACCAGCGGGTAGTGGTACGCTCTAGTGTACTCTTCATGGGTGTCCAGGTCCACGGTGGTGCGTGGTTGGTCGCCGGTGGGTGAGAGCCGGCTCAGTGGAGGGTGCGGAGAAAGGGACGATTGGCAGGCGAGTGATGGAGAGAGGCGCTCCGACTTGATGCTGACGCTAGGATGGAGGTGCTGCTGGTACTGGGGCGGAGTGGCAGACGCAGTTGGGGATCCCTCGCTGCCCAGTAGCCTGCTGGGTAATCTATAGAGAAATGTAAAATAAGAAAAAAGTTATGCTCCTCTGACAACTGAGCATGTCTTGTTCTCTCTGTTTGGGAGTCCACCCCCTGCGTTCTCTACCTCTCTTCCAATTCTGGATGAACTCTTCCTGTAGAAATGCCCAACAATATTCAGATATAAAAATATTGAGGACAGAATATCAAAAGGTAAGTGCATATAGGGAAGTATAAATTTACGATTCCTAAGTCCACATCTACCTTGAACATATATGTACAGTGTAAGCACAAATATGTGGAGTTAGGTATAGAAAATCTAGAATTACTTACATGTCAATATGTATTGTCAATATTTTGGAGAGAGAGCGAGAGAGAGATGAACAGAGAGAGTGGTTGATGGATATAGAG